>NW_015177019.1:10308-94616 GCF_001447785.1 Gekko japonicus | reverse complement strand
GGGGAAGAACCTCAGAAGGGTAGAATGCCATAGAATCCACCTTCCAAAGCAGCCATTTTCTCCTGGAGATCAACTGTAATAGTGGGAGATCTCCAGGTGCCACCTAGAGGTTGACAACCCTACCAATAAAGCCAGTGATGCTGTTTCCAACATGCCCTTCATCATTGTTGATCTCTCAGGGTACTTGCCAATCATCCTATGTATTGTGATAAGCCCACCCTTCCCTACCACACAAGGGGTAGCCTAGCTTAATACCCCATGCCTCACCTGCTTATAATGTCCTGCAGACCCTGATGTAGATCTGAAGAAGAAGAGATTGGATTTATACCCCACCCTTCACTACCCAAGGGAGTCTCAGAGCTATTAGTGGCTATTAGCCACAAGGTATAGATAGGGGCTATGGGGCAAGTGATGCTCTGTCTTCTTGGTGCTTGGGGGGCTCAACAGTGGGAGGGCTTCTAATGTCCTGGCCCCACTGGTGGACCTCCTGATGGCACCTGGTATTCCTGGCCACTGTGTGACACAGAGTGTTGGACTGGATGGGCCTTTGGCCTGATCCATCATTGGTGTCTCTTACGTTCTTATGTTCTTAGCAGCTTACAAACTCCTTTCCCTTTCCCCTCCCCACAACAGACACCCTGTGAGGTAGGTGGGGCTGAGAGAGCTCTGACAGATACTGCTCTTTTTCAAAAACAGCTGTGCCAGAACTATGGCTTGCCCAAGGTCATCCAGCAGGTGCAGGTGGAGGAGTGGGGAATCAAACCCAGTTCTCCCAGATAAGACTCCGTGTACTTAACCATTATACCAAACTGGCTTTGCAAGCAGACACCACAACCTTCTGGGAAACAATGCACACTATCATCCCCAGGTAAAGCACTTTTAATTTTTTAAAAATCCCTAAGTATCTTCCACATAAACTCGATTCCTTTCATCTGCATTAGATGCGACACAAGAATATTTGGATGCCTGCCCTCCCTTAAGACCTGGTGGAGGGAGAGCAGGAGCTGGCTCTGTAACATACAAGCTGATCCGGGTTGGTTAACCCCGCACTAATTACAAGTGTGTTTGAATCTGCACAGCTTCTTATTATAGCCACTGAGCAGCTGGGGGTTGAACCAACTGCACTTTGCCAGGCATCCCCTTGGAGATGAGGTGCATGCTATCAGAGTACCTCCCAGATAATGGGTCTGGCCAGCCACAGATGATGCTAAAACTTCCATCTCCACAGTACCAACTGATGCAGCCATCAAGCCAGACTCCAACACAGTTACCCTAGTGAGTAATTGAGAAGTAAGTTTAGCCACATGCCTGGAATATTTATGAGGCTTCATTGACACACCTGGTGTTTGCCCACTGGAAATTCAGGTTACCTGGTTGTCCTTTCCAGAACTTCAGTGGAAGCAACACAATTGGTGAAAATCTCCTCTTCTACTATTTCACTGAAGCTGGATAAAATATGTGCACCTCTTCAGAAAGCTTCCTCCGGTGCCAAATGCAACCAATGCAGTTACCAGCTCATCAAAAGACAGCATGTGGGAAACCTGGCACTAAAGAAAAATGGCCCCACAAAACAGCTCATCAGCACAGGCCACTGGAAGCTCCTTAAAAAAAGAAAAAGCTCTCAGTGAGGAAGTATGCAATCCAAACAGGACAGAGAGGCAAAGGGTGGGGGAGGGAAAACCCATTCAAAGTAACTGGCTACTAGGGTTGACAAGTCATGGTGGGGGATTGTAGGTCTTCACAGAATCCTTGTTGCGGTGACAGCCATCGCCAGGATCTGACGCTATGAGTTGCTCTGGCAATGGGGCTCCAAACAGTCCCGTTGCCAGAGTGACGCATAGCGTCATGTCCTGGTGACGGCAGTGCAACGCGTCTCGCCGTTCCCGCAGCAAGGATTCTGCAAAGACATGCAGATCCCCCACCGCGATTTGGTGAGATTTGGGAGGCCTACTGGCTACCTAAACTGATGGTGTGCTCTTTCCACCTAATCCCCCTTTCCTTTTTCCTTTTTTGTTTTAGTAAGACAGGAAGAGCAGAGAGATCCTCACACCTAACTAAGGCAGAAACACACAGGAAACTCTCACAAAACTCCACACCAAACCAAGCACTCAGTAATTCACAGCCTCACAGTTCCTCATGATGAAAAGACAGTTCTAAAGCTCAGCTGCAACCATCCCTCTCAGTAGCCAGCAGAAAAGATGGCACAAAGAAGGTATGGTCACAATATAAATAGCAAAACGGTGTCTCCTCGTGGGCTGCTACAAATGTGCCTACCCAATTAAGCCCCGTCACTTCCTTGTCTCCATCAGAGGCTGAGGGAAACCAATTCCTGGCATTAACACCAGCCTCAAATTAACAAATGAAATTTTCAACCTGAGCACAAACAGTGTCACACATCTATCTTGGGTAGAAATTGTTGGAATTATTAATTATTGTAGTCCCTAGGGTTGGAAAATACCTGGAGACTTTGGGGGTAGATCTGGGAGAGAGAGGGGTTTGGGGAAGGGAGGGGGCTCAGTATGGTATGAAGTCCATCCTTCAAAGCAGCCATTTTCTCCAGGGGAACTGTTCCTTGTCAGCTGGAGATTAGTTGTAAAAGAGGGAGATCTCCAGGCCTCACCTGGAGGCTGGTAACCCTAATAGTCCCCAAAATACAAAATGGAACAGTTAGTAGAAATAGTAGATCTAAAATGTAAAACCAAAGAATTCCTTTTCCCCAACAACTTTTATTCCATGTTTAGTTAAACAGCATTTTTAAAAACTTTAGTTATTTAAAAGGTCCCCAAGGTGGTGAACAATAAAGACACTCTTCAAGGTCAGCTTCATGTAGTCTTATAAATGTTATCAGTGACAGTATTGTGGTCAATGATGGCTGATGATATATCTCCTGTTCCAGTAGTGAGTGCTGCAGAGTCATATCGAACTTGCACACACCAGCTTAGGTTGGGGCTATTTACACTTTTATTTACATTATATACACAGTCCTTATAGCTAAGCATTCAGTTTCAACTGACAAACTCCTTTGCCAAGCAACCTGATACCATACTGACATACAGTGGTATATACAGCACAGACTTATATACACATGGATCAGTCCAAATATCCAATCAGCACAGAGATGCTGAAGCACCTCCTGTATGCTGATGCAACATGTCCAGTCAAATGACCTCTGACTGTCATTTAGATCACCATGATCTGCCTAACAGGCTGCAATCTTGTTAAGGCATTTCTTATACACAGGCAGACAATCAGGGCATGTCCCATTGTGGCAAGATCCTTTTTATTTTATCCATGAAAGGCTGCAGTGGTTCATCAGCCAAAACTGGTGAAAAGTGCTCCTGGCCATTACTACCCACTTGCTTTTCCAGCAGGAGGCTCGAGTCGAGTCCAATAGCCCTCTCAAGCTATGAACCAGCTCCTTTAGGAGGAGAACAACCTCATTCAGGACAGGAGACAATTCAGTTCCCAGGTCAATCCTTCCTCACACCAGTAGCATCTCCATCTTGTCAGGATTATGTTTCATCCCCAAAATGCCTCCAGGCACTGTTTCATGGTTTCTACAGTCTGACAGAGCTGACTATCATCCACATATTGCTGACAACACAGCTCAGAACTCCATATGACATCTCCCAGTGGCTTCATGCTCAAAGGCATGGGGGATGTGATGGAAGCCTGCAGCACTCCAGAAGCCAAGGGGTTGAGCAGCAATCCCCCAGTACCACCTGCTGAAACCACCCACAGAATGGTGCCTCCCAGTCTTAACCAGGCCCGTAGCTCGCATGGGGCCCACGAGGCCCGCCCCCCCACGGGTTTTGTGGGCCTCCTTCCCCAATCCTCTGCTCCCCTCCCCCCGGCCCAAAGACGACGAGAGGCTGGTGGCGGCAGCGCTGGAGGCCAAGGCAGCATCAGGGGGGTTTGAGGGGCACGGCGCCCTCCCCTCCCTCCTCCCCTTCCTTGCCGTGCCCAGGCAGGTTCATGGACGGCCCGGTGGGTGGGCTGTGGCTGTTCCCGGTGGGCTGGGGAGTGGAGGAGGGGAAGCGGGAGCGGTGAGGGCTGAAGGGCAGTATGCAACTTTCCGCGCAGGTGACACAGAGTTCGCCTCTGGCAAGCTGCGGCGCTGGTTGTGTTTGGGCTCCGATGCTTCCTGCCTCCCCGCCTCCTGCCCCAGCCAGCCAGCCAGCTGGGCTGCAGGGGAGACGGAAGTGAAAGGGGGGGCGGGCGGGGGGGGGGGGGTGTTCCTGCAGCAGCAGCTGCTCTTCCCATGACCTGACAATCCCCTTCACTGTGGAAGGCTCTTCGGCTTGGAAACAGATGAGCACCATGCCCTAGAGTCGGATTCGACTAGCTTTCGAGCAAGGGAAACCTTTACCTTTACTATATTTACAGGGCTTGTTTGCTGAAGTAGATGTGGGACAGTGCTTTAACAACAGTGGCTCTGTAGATCAAGGTTTCTGAATGGGAAAAGCTGTGACAAAAACACAACTAGTATTAACAAGCATTTATTTGAGGGTCGTTGAGAAGAACATAAGAACATAAGAGACGCCAATGTTGGATCAGGCCAAAGGCCGATCCAGTCCAACACTCTGTGTCACACAGTGGCCAGAAATACCAGTGCCATCAGGAGGTCCAGCAGTGGGGCCAGGACATTAGAAGCCCTCCCACTGTTGACCCCCCCCCAAGCACCAAGAAGACAGAGCATCACTTGCCCCAGAGCCCCTAGCTATACCTTGTGGCTAATAGCCACTGATGGACCTCTGCTCCATATGCTTATCTAATTCCCTTTTGCAGCCGTCCATGCTTGTAGCACCCACCTACCCGGGATCCATTTTTCCTTCTCCCTCCCTATTCTAGGGACTTTGTTTCTTGGTAGGATTTTGATTCCTTCTAGGAAGTACTTGGTACTTGCCAATCTTTGTCCTGTGGCCACTATAAATTGGGCCCAGGAAAATGTGTGTAACTTTAGGAACTGCCAAAGAAAGAATTCCTGATTTTCCCAAAGAAGCCTGCAACTTCTTTTCACACCCCGGGTGGAGTAATCCCAGCGGCACGCGCGCAAAACATGCACACCACAGGAGGTCCCAGGACAGGGCTAGACTCCCCCACTTTAAGGTAAGAACGATGCTTGTGGCCTTCCCCACTTTCCCCAGGCCCCCCCCACTAAAAAGGTCCTAGCTACGGGCCTGAACCCTGAAAGGATACCATGATCAATGTACCAAAAACTGCCAAAAGGTTCAGAAGAATCAAAAGGGTCACACATCTCTCAGCACAGGTCATCCCCCAGGTAACCCAAGCTATTTTACTCCCATAGCCAGACCTGAAATCAGACTGGTACAGATCTTGAAAGCTGTCAGCTATTAAAGCATACTGCTATAGGCCAGTTATCAAATATCAAACACCAATGTCAAGTGCTAAATATCATCATGTACTAAAGGGTGAATGCTATTGCATTAAATACAGCTATGAACTAAATCAATATTGCATACAATATGTCAAATAGCAGCAAATAAGTGCACTTTAAAACATAACAAATTTTTCAAATGTCAAATAAAGAATTTAAACATGAGATACTATCAGATTTAAAATAACAAGGTATCAAATACTTTCTAAAATATCTCTGAATATCTCAATTATTTATCCCCAGAGTTCACAGAAAAAAGGATTTTGAAGACAATTATAGGAAGCAAATGTATTTTAGTTTGCAGAACCTAGTGGCAAAACATCTATCTATCTATCTATCTATCATCTATCTATCATCTATCTATCTATCTATCTATCTATCTATCTATCTATCTATCTAATATTACTCTATCTATCTATCTATCTATCTATCTATCTATCTATCTATCTATCTATCTATCTAATATTACTACCAGTGGAAACAATAAAGCAATGCTTTGGAATAATTCGTACTACAAATAATTCATATTACTTTAAAGAAAAGTCTACCTATGTTGTGTAGCAATAGAAAGATGTAGGATTCTGTATTACATTCATATCTGCAATGAAATTGTATTAGTTTTAAAAATGGTCATAACTTTAATCTGTGCTGCTAAAGACATTTTTGCAGCCATACAGTAAAATGACTTAATTCACCTGAATCCTAAATTGCATTCTGGTTTGTCAGATGCTTACCATAGAAGATTAAATGTAAGATTTAACACACAGTTTTATCTGCTCTTCGGTTCCACCTTCCCTCTAAAGAAATACATATTTACAGTACACATTTAGTTTGCATATGTAGCTTTCACTGCCTATCTGTCACAGCAGTCAACAAGGATTACTCAGTAAAATCCATTAAGATATTAGCAGGGCATATTTGCTATCAACCTGGCCCAGTTGCTGGATGCTAGTACTGTTCAGTTCAAACATAAGTAACATTACTGGCGGGGAGTTTAGGTCATACATTGGGCTCCCAGAGAGCTTTAATGATTTCTCACGAGTGACTACAGAAACAAGGCTGGGATGCAGAGGCTTGTGGATTTAGCTCCAGTGAACTGTGTCACTTCTGATTAGGTTTCTGTATTCAGGCTGGAGGACAAAGTTTATGAGAGAGGTCAAGGAAGTGTTAAGTGATGTATCCTGAATGAATTAGCTAGTGCTGACACTGCCATGAGGAACAGTGAGGGGGCTACATCAGTTTGCTCATCAAATGAGCCTAGACAACAATGCAATTGGGATTTTATGGGTTAGGAGCAAAATGTCTTGAGCTTGTCTTGCTGATATGGATGACGCTGTGTAGCATCAGTTATTTTTTACCAAAGATAACACCCCTTTTCTTATATCAGCATCTGCTTAATTTCTATATTTATGGATGAATCAGAGAAAGAAAAATATATCAATAACATTTTGCCAGGTTTGTTGTTGATCAGTTGCATAGTCAAGTCTGACTCTTCATGACCCCATGGACCACATCACACCAGGCTCTCCTGTCTTCTGACAGATTAGTGGTTTATTATTTGTACATCTCTCATCCAAGTACATGAGGTAGTCTGATTGTTATCTCTTGTGTAGGGGTGTGCATTATGAAATTCATGAGCCAAAGATATCCATGGAAATGGCTGGTTCAGGTGGTTACAGTGATCTCCTGGAATGGGAATACAAATCTGGGATTCTTGGGAAATATGCATACCCCCAAACAATACATTGTTTTGTTTTTTCCCAGTGTTCAGGTGCATACCAGCAATGCAGCATGCACTTATGCTTTGCTTACATTCAACTAATTTCTCCGGCATTTCTCCCTTCCAATTGAATACTTGCAAAGGAGGAGCTCAGAGCACTCCCAGACAATCACCATTGAAAATAAACTGCAGAGGGCTGCTGTTCTCCTTCGCCCCCTTCCTTTGTGATGGTGGAGCCCTTTTTTCTCTGCAGTAAAATAGTGGGGGTTTCTAGAATTGTACTCTATGGTCCAGAAATGATGGAATTCTTTAGAGGATAGGGACGATGGTTCCACTGCAACTTTGGTGTCTTTTGGTTGAAAAACAGCCAGTCCGGCCCCCCTGAAAAAGTCCCTCCATCCTTATTCATTTTGTGAATGAAAACAAAGACTAGACCACAACAAGGAATGATGGCAAAAGCAGAGTTTTCAGCAGAAAGATATAGCATCATTAAGTGGAGGCAAAAATATTCTAAGCCAGTCCAGAGAGTGAGGGTTTCTTTATTAAAGGGCTTAGGGGACAAACATACATTTATCAGAATTAGTTGATTGGATAAGAAGCAATCGGAGGGAGTGACATAAGCAGGGTACACTGTACCTTCAGGTCATGTGCAATGACAGGCAAGGCCTGCCCTAGACCTTCCTCTTTATTTGAGTGCTGAGATGGAAAAAGAAAAGAAACTGGAGAAGTCAAGTGGTTTAGTAAGCCAACTCTCTTGAAGGAGAATCTATATATCTAATAGCCACTCTGTGGATACTTATTTCCACCAACAGAGGGCTCACTCTCCCCCAACAGCTTTTCCTACATAGTTAGGAGACTTTCTGGGTTTGCAGAAAAATCCAAAAAGTAAAAAAAATCCCTTCAGGGACAGTTGAATCCCCCCCATTACCTTTTGAAATGGCCTCCGCAGGAATCTACTTCAGGCATCAATGGTGAGAGATTAGAACGTTTGGGGGGGGCGGAGGCTTCTAACTGGCTCTGTCAGTAAAAGGGTGGGGGAAGGGCCCTTTCCATTCCTATTTTAGCCTTTGAGGGAGGGAGCCTTGTGCCAGGCCTGACGAGGGTTGCCAGTGCCAGGCTGGGGAATTCTTAGAGATTTTGTGGTGGACTCTAAGGAGGGCTGGGTTTGGGGAAGGAAAAGGCCTCAGCTGGGTATAATGCCACAAAGTCCACCCTCCAAAGCAGCCATTTTCTCCTGGGAGACAGACCTCTGCTGTCTAGAGTCCAGTTGTATTTCTGGGGGGTCTTCAGGTCCCACTTGGAGGTAGGCAACCGTAGCAGTCTAGGGTTACCAGGTGTCCCCTGACTTGCATGACTTAACTAGGCCCAGCTGCTTGCTACTGTTCATCAGCAGGCACTGTATAAAAGCCAATGAGGTGTAGCAATTAGAGCTTCAAAGTAGGGTCTGCAAGACCCAGGTTCAGATCCCCATCTTGCAGTGGAAGCTGACTAGGTGATTTTGGACCAGTCACATACTTTCAGCCTAACCAACCTCACAGCTGCTTTGGTACCCACTGTGGAGAAAGACTGTAATTTTCCTAGGTAGAGGCTGTGGGGGAGGTGGCTGCAGATGGAAAGCTGAAGACATCGAGAGGCAGATAAAGGTAGGTTGGCTGTTGGGTGGGAAGGAAATAGGGTTTCCAATTCTAGGTTGGGAAATTCCTGGGGATTTGAGAGGTGGAGTCTGGAGAGGGTGGGATTTGAGGAGGGGAGGAACTTCAGGCTGGTGTAATGTAATAGACTCCACCCTCCAAACCAGGCATTTCCTCCATGAGAACTACCATTGCCAGCCTCCAGGTGAGGGCTGGAGATCATCCAGAATTACAAATGCTGTCCAGGTGACAGAGATCAGTTCCACCAGATAAAATGGCTGCTGTGGAGGGTTGAGTCTATGGCATTATACCCTGCTGAGGCTGCTTGCCTCCCCAAACCTCACTGTCCCAAGGCTCCACCCCCAAATCTCCAGGAATTTCCCAACCTGGAGCTGGGAGCCCTAAGGTGAATTGATATCTGTAGGTGGGAGATCCATTGTGATTCCCAGTGTGCTGCCACTGCTGCTATGGGGGGGAGAGGAAGCAGGTGGCTGGGAGTACCGCCACCACTGCTGCTGCTGCTATGCAGGGTGGGGGAGGAATTAGACAGGAGGCTGGGAGAGTGATGGAGGCAGAAAGAGAGAGTGAGGAAGTGGGGAGGCAGAAAAACAAAGAGAATGATGACAGGTCAGAAAGAGAGAGGAAGTCAGATGCATGGAGGAGAGATAGAAAGTAAGAAAAGGGGGACAGAGGGAAGAAATGATGTGAGAGAGGTAGGGGGAGATGGGAGGAAGCAAAGGTGTGAGGAATGGGGTAACCATCCCGCAAGTTTCTTGCGGGTCTCCACTTATAATATAATAAAGTTTTAACTTCAATAACAATATAGGGCAATTTGGGATCTTCTCTAGAGTTACTGGAAAAGACCTTAAATCAATTAAAGGACCCAGACATTCAGCACTAGAAGCCTGGAGTAAATGGCAGCCCACATGGTTAAGAAGGAACTCAAGATGGGCACCAATAGAGTACATCCATAGCGAAATAAGCGAAAATAAATGGTGGCAGTTGCTAAGATTTAAAGGGTATTATAGATTGGGAGACATGTTTAGGCAAGGCAATCTAAAACCGGTATATGAAATAGTCGAAGAAATAGGTAAGCAACATTGGCTTAAAATAACAGCACTTCATAGTATGGTAAAAAAGATTAATGAGAAAGAAGAAATCTGGTCAGAGGAACCAATAGAAGAAATATACAAAGGAATGCAAAAGTCAAAACAAGGACTAGCAGGGAAAATTTACAGGAAAATGATATCAGATAAAGATAAGACAATAACCTATTTACAAAAAACTTGGATGAAAGAAGGTCAGATAACAGAAAATATGGCAAACAAAATTATGAAGAGAATAGAGGAAATTAAAGTGGTTAAATTTAATGAAATAGAGCATAAATTCTTCACAAAATGGTACAGAACACCAGCGCAGTTGGCAAATATGTTCCCAGGAGCGAGCCCCATGTGTTGGCATTGTAATCAGGGTAAGGGCTGGTTTTCCCACGTGTAGTGGGAAGGCCCATAGACTAGAGCTTTTTGGACAAAATTTTTACAAATTATAGGGAAAATATGTAAAGTTTCATTGACCGTAAACATTAATCTAATGCTAATGGGTACAATTGGGAACCTAGCAGTAAGTAAGGAGAATCAAGCTACATTTAAAGCTATGATATTAGCAAGTAAAGCAGTGATTGCTCTGGGCTGGAAGGACAAGAGTAAATGGATAGTAGAAATCTGGCATAATTATTTGTTTGATTTTATACAGTCGGACAATCGCGAAGCTGAGCTGGAAGACCATATGGGCAGAAAAGACCACAGAAATCAGAACGAAATGGAAGACCTACCTAGAATGGATACTAACAGAAGGAAGAAAAGACATTCAGTGCAGGATTTGGACTCTGTGTCCGTGGCTGGGATTAAAGGACTAGTGAACTGGAATAGCAAGGGAAGGGCGGGGGGAGGGAGAGGGTTTATAAAGCGATATGTAATGTACGGGACAAAAGTTAATATGTAATACACACAAAATGTTAAATAAAAAATAAAGATTAAAAAAAATAGAGCTCTTACATAAAAAGTCACTGTGCTTTTCTTTATAATGGCTGCACAATTATGTTTACAATCAGATATTTTTACAGTATATTTTTGGCAACCACACCTAGCTGTTTTACTTGCATGAAAAGATCTGGTTGCTTGGGAAGCAAAAAGAGAGCGGATATATCTTTGTAAGGCTTCAGAGAACAATCTATGCAGAAGTATTTTTAGAGCTGGACTGGTCATGCTTGAGTACATACAGGAGCAAGCATTTGTAGTGTCCCCATTTTATTGCTGTAGACATTTAGTCTGCAAGAGCTTTTAAAACACTCACGAGAATGGGTGAAACTCTTTTATGTCACTGCACTGAAAACAAGACCAACGTAGATGTTATATTGTAGGTTTAATTTCTGCTGCTGGTTGCATTCCAGTTAGAGAAATATTGAATAGTATTTCATAATAAAATATTAAAGATTCTGTTGAATTTCTGTTATGGTGGAATTAGGGCCTTTTGGCAATATATGTACAATTTGTTCATGCAGCATCCACAGTAAAATGTGTGGGCTATTGGGCATAGGGTTGCTTGAAGGGAAGGTCCTTGAATTTACACTTCTGTTTCTGGATGTTTCATTTCCCCTGTACAAGATGTACACTGCTACTTACCTAATAGACCACACATTGCATTGTGACTGCTGCACGCACTGTGGCTGCAGAAGTTTCACAGGAAGCAATGCTAAGCAGGTCTACTCAGATTTTATCCAGTGGAGCTTACTCCCATGGAAAAGTACTTAGAGTTACAGCCACATAGTCCTACTAGAGTCTGAAGACCAATTCAAGCATTATAAATCCACATACAGAAGCCTACCCTTGAAAGCTTCTGTGCTGTAATTCTCCATGCACCGGTAGTAAAGTTTGAAAGCTATATAGTGGCCCCGGTCACACGGGCTGGATAATGTGGGGGGGGGGGAGTGGGGCTTTTTGCAGCGCTGCAATTAGAGCCGCCATAATGTGATCCCACACGTCAGCAGCACGCTATAGTTCGTTCCCTCCGCGCCTGCACATCAACGAGGGGCCGGAAGGAAAAGCCCCGGCTGGCACGATCACACCAAGGGACTCTGGAGGCAGCCCGTGGCAAACCGGTTGCTAGTACCTCTGAGCAGGTAGTTTTTAATCCCGCATTTTTGGCAGTATGCCACAGGTTTGCCACGGGTGCACTCCACTTCCCAGATGTTGCGGTGTGATCGTGCCCAGAGAATCCGCCATGCACTCATCACTCTCCCGCAGCAAATCCTCCGTGTGAACGGGGCCAGTGTATATATCTATATCAGTGTTAAAATGAGGGATCTACAAGTCCTGCCTCCTGATCTCTATCAATTTCTTTTCTTTTGTAGTTTTCTAGAAACAGGAGATACCATGAAAGGTAGGAGATTTGTGGATCCCTTGTAACTGGAGCCCAGGGGCACTCCAAATGCATAATAGCTCTTCACATCATTGCCCAATATTTTTGCCAGTAACTCATGAGTCACTTGATTAAGCTCGCTGATGCAGTTAGTGCTCTTCAGTTGCAATACCCATTGAGAACAGTCAGCACAAAGAACCATTTTTCAGCAGAGTTCAAGCAGAAGACTTTATGACATTTTCTCCCTTGGGGTAGTAGGGGCCTCAAACTGGGGGACCAGGACCTGTTCCTTTGTCCTCTGGGTTCCCCTTCTCTCTGTTCCTTGCTCATTTTTGTGCTGTTTTCCTTTGTGCTCACTGGCCTGGATTCACTACTCTGGAGTGCCTTCCTCTGCCCTGTGACCTTGTCACCATGTAAGTGCTCCTAAATAGCAGAGGTGCCTCTTATCCATCTGATGGTCTCCCTTTCCCCTTCCTGGGAGCTGGTAAAGTTGATTCTTCTCCTGGATGTCCTGTGTTCTCTCTGTTTGGACTCTCACTGTCCCTACCCATCACCTCATCCTCCACTGTTGATCCAGCAAGCCACAGGACCTGACCTGCCCCCCCCCATGGCATTGCACCACTTCTAGGCGGACTGTGTTTACATCCAGCCAGGCTGGTCAGAACATCCAGTTGCTGCATGGGACTCACAGGGATCTCTGGCACACAGACATCATTAATAGCATGTGGCATAACTCCTACCCATCCACACCATTTTGTGAACATCTAGCTTGGTTTATTATTTTATTTGTTTAAAATATTTATATCCCACCTTATCTCCTTAGACTCAAGGCAGCTAACAATGCACCAAGTTGCAAGGACACAAAGGTGGCGTTAATGAGATAAAAACACTGATTAAAAATGCCAAAATTTAAAAGACACAGATCAAAAATGCAAGCCAAATGTGCTGAAACAATTTGCCCTCCACTAGATGTACTCTGAAACAAAACTGTGAAGGTGGTTTCTACACCCGCTCCAGTAAGTCATTCCAGAGAACTAGACCTAACAAAGAAAAAGCACGTGACCAACCATTGCTATGCAGATTATCCTGAGACAGGCTGCCACAAAGTAAAGGCCATCTGAAGAACACAGCTGGCACATTAAAGTATACTGGGAAATGTGGTTCAGGAAAGTACAAGTTTCCAGTTTTATTTATCTATGTGTTAGTGGTGTTTGCTTGCACACTAATTAACACTATCCCACAGTGCATTATGAACTGGAGCACACATGCATCTTTACTATTTCATTTTTTAAAAGATGATAGCAACAAGGACATCCTTTCTCCTCTACTCTTTCATGAAGCTTAGAGGTTTTATTTCCTCTGTAGATGTATATGTATCTGCAGTTCAATCCCAGTTCTGGAGAACTCATCCAACGGAAGAATATGACAAAGAACAGTTGGGGGCATACTCCCCCTCCAAGCAAGGCTTCCACTATGTCAAGAGAGGACAGTGTGCTACTGGCACCACATTACAGCTTACAAGCATAATGCTTTAAGGATAAAATGCAGTTAGAGACCAGTTCCTTCAGTCAAGCATAATGGTCTTGAATGGACACTCGTAATATCAAAATAGCTCTGAAATCTGATACCAGGAATTGGGAATACTATTTCAGCAGCTCAGGGTCTTTCTGCTTACATGTGGAAGCCACATCTGGTTCATGCTTTCCCTACTTGCCTTCATGGCTGATGCTACCAGTTGAGGATCAATGTAGCCTTTGCAACTATAAATGTACATAGCACTGTCAGTGTATATGGCACTTTAAAAAGTGACCTATAACAAACATCAACCTTTGACAGTTTACAGTCTAAATTTAGAATTTTATATGTAGAAGGAAACAACATATCAAAGACTGTGAGATAAACACACATACCAAGAAGAGACCAGTATAGGCAGTTGGAAAGTAACTGAAGAGGGTAATCTCTTACCCCCACTGGTGTGGCTCTGATGAAGTTTTGAAGTACTTTTTCATCCCCTTTCAAAAGATTCAGTTTGTGCTTTTCAGCTTAGTCCATCAAACCTTCTTAGCTGAGTGGGTAAAAAAATGCCAACATGAAAGAAGTTCCAAGATGCATCTGTCACATTAAAGAGTCTATGTTAAAATACTGAGAAGAAAGCATCCATCAAGGGGTCTGCTGGATCTTTCTTGGAAAGGATAGCTTCCCTTGCCTGGAGGGAAGATGTGTAACAATGCAATGCCCACATGAACACACCGAAGCAAGGAGAATATATTACTACCTAGGCTCAAGTAAACAGGATTCTATGATATCATCAGCTGAAACTATTATAAAGCTGACTGCATTACATTTCCCCCCAATTAATATGTATTTAAAGGTGACAAAACAAAACCCTTACAAAACGATGGTAAGATCATGGCTGATTTTTAATATCTCTCGCTGTAATTGCACATTGGCCATTGACAATAATATATGTCTTTTTAATGTTTCTATCAGATGGAAATTCAATTACTATCAGATGGAAATTCAATTACTTTTTTGACATCACACGCGAGAGGTGGAATTTGCCCCTATGAGTCCAAGGCCACCACCCTGGAGCTCAGGGAGGGAAGGGAATGTTTCGGGGGGCCCCTCGCGGGCAGTCGCAGCTGCCATGGACAACAGCGGCGGCAGCCATCACTTTTTAAAGAGCCCCTAATGAGAGCTGGGGGAGCCAGAATGACCTCTGGCGTGTGATGTCCGAGCAGCAACGCCACTCGGACATCACACGCAAGAGGTGGAATTTGTCCCTACAAGTCCAAGGCCACCACCCTGGGGCTCAGGGAGGCAAGGGAATGTTTTGGGGGGGCCCACCTCGCCCACCACGGGCATCGCAGCTGCTGCCGAGAAGAGCGGCAGTGGCCATAACTTTTTAAAGCGCCCCTATTGAGAGCTGGGGGTTTGGTGAGGATTGGATTTCTGGGGTTTGAGTTATGGTCCCCCAAAGAAGGTGCCCCCATCCTCCATTGTTCCTAGTAAACTAAGGTTCAGGAGTGTATGTAATGGATCTTGCGCAAGCTAGAGACACCAAACTCACAGCTCACAGTGAGTCTCTAACTGACTCTCCTCTACTGGCCTTTCAGGTTTGGTGAGGATTTGATTTATGGGGTCTGAGTTACACCCCCCCCCAAAAAAAAGATGATGCCATCATCCTCCATTGTTTCCAGTAAACTAAGGTCAAACAAGAGAATCTTGCAGTAGAAACTGAAGGTGGGGGAAATTTTGCAAGCCCAGCAGAACTAGTGCAATGTGCCCAGCTGAACCAATGCCACTGTGGCACTACAAACCCAACAGGACTAAGGTCAAGCTAGGAAAATGGTTCTGGGAGAAATGTCAGGCACAGACTCAAAAGTGTATAGAATGGCCCCCCTGCAAGCTACACACACCAAACGCACAGGGAACCTCACCCTGCTACCTGTTCCTCTATAATCTCTGCTGGGGGCAGATTACATTTGTGGGGTCCCAGTTATGGACTCCCAAGAAAGGTCTCCCCAGTGATCTCAGTGTAAAAGACAGCTGCAGTTAAAGGAGTCTATGGAACAGCTCAGGAACAAGCCAGTGACACAAAACTCACAGGGAAACTTCACCTGGACAGACACACACACCCCAGTTATAAACGGGAAGCAAGGCAAGCATCCCCCCTATGCTTGCACCTCCCCAAGTCTTCAAAGCCAGGTTCTGAAGGACAGAAAGGCAGACATCCCCAGAGTTTCAACAGCTCCCCAAAGTTGCACCACGACAGCTTGGGTGGGCACCCCAGCCCCACCAAATGAGTGGAAATCAGACTTTTACATTTAAAGTGATTAGTTATATAACGACAGAAAGGCAGACATGACAAGAGACTTCTAATGGGCTCCCTAAAGTTACCCACAACAGTCTGGTGGACAGGGCACCTCAGCCCCAAGAGAACAGTGGAAATTAGAGTTTTCCACTTAAAGTGATTAGTGTTGCCAGTCATGACAGAAAGCCAGGCATCTGACAGAACAGGGGCTTTCCAAAGTAACCCCATGACAACTTGTCAGGCAGGGTACCTCAGCCCCACCAGACCAGTGGGAATCAGATTGTTTCATTTAAAGTGATCATGAGGTAGGTGTTGTGTTATAAAGGTAGATGTTGTTTCATGAGGGAGGTGTTGGGTGAGGCAGCCCACCCCACCCAGCAGAGGCGACCATCCTCCCACTCAATCGCCAAAGGCACAACTCACATGCTGGATCACCCAGATAAGAGGAGATAACAGGGAGATAACAGGAGGCCTGGATCTCACCCTGTGAGGTCCAGAGAGGGGTAGCCCAGCAGGGGGAAGTTGACCTTGAGGAAGGCCAACACGTTCCCCCTTGTTGGGTCCAGGAGGGAGCAATGGGAGCTGACAATGTCTCCCCAGTGGGAGAACACCTGTTTGCTCTGTACATCTGATGCATGAGAGGGGGAGGGGATGAACCTGAATACTGTATCATCCTGGACTTACCCACCCACTGAACTCCATTATGCCATGATTCTGCATTTGTTGGAGCAGAAGAGCATCATACAGGATGTCCTCTCCTCCATGTCTATCCTGCACGGGGAAGAGGAGCTTAGCATTAGCTCCAATGACTGGTTGACCCTGTGAAAGAGGAAAGTTGAGGACTTCTCCCCCCTCCATGAATACCCTTTGCACCCACTTTCAGCCTCATAGCACTAAGGGTTTGGTTCACAATCAGGAGGGGTGGGAGGATATAAAATGTGGGAACCCAGTAGCTAAGCTCCTTTGCTCAGTGTGAGCAGAGAGACAGATGGCTTAGAGCCCTGAGTCCACCTAAGATCCCCAAACCCCAAATGACAATCAAAATGTTGGTCCTCAGCCAAGGGACCCACTAGCTAAGCCCCCCCGCTCAGCATTAGCAGAGATGGGTGTCTCAGTACCCTGAGTCCAACTAACACCCCAAAACTCCAGCAGGGGAGAGGACTCAAAATCAAAATGTGGGTCCTCAGCCAAGGAACCCACTAGCTTATCCCCTCTGCTCGATGTGAGCAGAGAGATGCATGACTCAGATCCCTGAGTCCACCTAAGACCCTCAAACCCCAGCAGGGGAGAGGAATCACAATCAAAATGTGAGTCTTTAGCCGAGGAACCCACTAGCTAAGCCCCTCTGTTCAGCATGAGCAGAGAGATGCATGGTGAGATCCCTGAGTCCACCTAACACAAAAAGCCCAGCAGGGAAAAGGAGCTCCCAATCACAAGGGAATGTGCTCTGCTAGTTCGCTTTTAAGGAGTTCCCTGCCTTTCCCTGTAACTGCAAACAGCCAAGAGAAAAGAGGCTGCAGAGCTGAGCTCAGCGTATATATTGCATTCTGATCTCATAGAGCAGCCAGCAGTGCCTGTTAAGCTTTGGAGGGCTCCAAATGGTGTTTCCAAGGCTGGAGAATTCCACCCTCCTTGGAGTCTTGTAAACAGTTTAATTGAGCGGAGATAGTTTGTCTGAAAAATGTATCTATTCACAAACCACCATGAACAGGACCAAATTTCATGAAATGTTCATATCAGGCACTCTTCCACGAACATTGTTTTGTGAACCATAAACCAGCCAAAATTTGTGATGAACCTGAGTTTATCAGCCAGTTCATGTCCATTTCTAGTCAGGTGGGTCTGTGGAAGTTCTGAACAGGTGCCTGGAAATTGTAATGGGATGGATGGGGGCCAGTAAGCTGAAGCTCAGGTCAGACAAGACTGGGATGCTGCTGCTTAATGACAAAGGAGTAAGGAGTAAGCCTGCCATGGAGGTGCTCCCCCTTGAGGAAACAAGCTTGTAGCTTAGGGGAAACTGTTGGATCCTGGCCTGCAGTTGGAGGCCCAGATCTCCTATGTGGCACATAGTAGCTTTTATCAGTTTTCTCTGATACGCAAGCTATGGCTTTTCCTCAAAAATCATGATCTGGCCATGGTGATCCATGCTCTGATTCATCCAGCTTTAGATATGCGCTTTACTTAGGGCTGCCTTTGCAAACAGTCTGGAAACGTCAGCTCTGCAAAAATGCAGCAGACAAGCTATTGTCGGGGGAGGGTGCAGAGATTGTATCACCTCAGTGCTGAAAAATCTGCATTGCCTACCCATTTGTGTCTGGGCACAATTCCAAATGCTGGTTCTTCCCTTTAAAGACCTAAATGGCTTGGGGCCAGGATACTTTAAAGACTGTTTCCTCCCATATTGACCTGCTGGCAAATTAAGATTTGTTTCACAAACCCCCAGATTCCAAGGTGAGGCAGATGGCAGCCAGACACAGGGTCTTTTCAGTAATGGCACCTCACTTGTTGAAAAGTATGCAGACAGACGAGTGATTTCAGCGTATGTACTTTTATTCGTGTGGAACAAGACAATTTTAGCCGGCTCACAGGCCGGCTTATATCCCCCGTGAAACCACCACCCAAAACACACCCCCACACCACAATAGGCTATTTACAGTGGTCAAGAGTTCCATAGGCTCTCGGCCAGGAGCCTAGCCCTCGGATAGGTGCGGGCTAGGATCTGCTTAGCCCATTGTTTCCTGGAGCGAAGCTCGAAGGTTTCGCTTGACCGTGTGTAGCCCCAGTCGGCCACGTGGTCAAAACTGGATACATTACACTTGTGGAATGCCCTTTTCTTTGAGGCCTCTTGATGGCTATGTTTGCTTTCTTTTAGGCACCAAGTCAAAACATTTCTGTTCAACCAGGCTTTTAATAAAGGAGTTGGTTTTTTAAAACATTCTTTGAATTTAGAAAGTGTTGTTTTAGCTCTCTGTGTTCTGTTTTTATTATCTGTTTTTATGCTGGGCTGGGTTTTTTCTACTGCTAATTAATTTATTTTAATTAATATTATTTGATGTTTTGTTTTTATTATTTTTTTAATTTTGTAAGCTTCCTTGGACAGGTTCCTGAAAAGGTGGCATAAACATTTCCTGATTAAATAAATTTAGAAAATGAATATGCCATCCTTCCAGAGACCTGTTCAAGGTGTCTCACAAAATAAAAACAGTATAACGCCAGACCAGCATTTTACCACCTTTGGCAGGTCAGGCAACTGGTTCCCTATCTCTCCTCCTGTGACTTGGACACAGTGATCCATGCAACAGTCACCTCCAGATTGGATAACTGTAACTTGCTCTATGCCGGACTGCCCTTGAAATTGACCTGGAAACTGCAGTTGGTGCAAAATGCAGCAGTGTGTGTTCTCGCTGGGACACCCCAAAGAGCACACATACAACCAGTGCTCCCTCAGCTGCATTGGCTTCCAATTGAATACCAGATCAAGTTCAAGGTTATGATGTTAACCTTTAAAGGCCTGAGTAGTCTCGGATCCACATATCTGCAGGTCCATCTCTCCCAATACACCCCTCGAATAGCCTTACGCTCTGTAGATTACCATTGGCTTGTGGGCCCTGGCCCAAAGGACATTCACTTAGCCTCAAACAGAGCCAGAGCCTTTTTGGATCTGGCTCCAGCCTGGTGAAACACTCTCCCAAGTGAGATCCCTGCAGGATCTGTTACAGTTCTGCAGGGCCTGCAAAATGGAGATGTTCCACCAGGCCTATGGTTGAGGCAGTGGATGTCTAATGACATCACCCTCCCCTGATTTGCAAAGCACTATTTATTAACGGGGTTGTGACAGGCCCACTTGCTCAGGTTTTATTGAACACCCGTACAGATAGTTAATTCACGGATTTTATAAATTGTATTAATTGCCATCTTGTTGTAATATGTTTAATTCATTGTCCTATATTTTTATGGTTTTATTGTATAACTAGCCTGATACCCGTGCTTTGCTAAGGTAATTAAGTTCCATAAATCCAGTTATAATGCTGATGATGTGAAGTCTGAAATGTAACATTTGTGTTTTTATACAGAATTTTTTTATTGCTTTTCACTATAAACTACAATCTACACACTACAAATTCAGAGTAGCAAGGTACAATAATGATCTATCTTACACTTTGGGTATTTCCCTATATAATCAAGTTTACAATAAACCATTTAATTACTAAGTAATGTATTCAAATAGAAAGAACAAAAAATCTCTTAATTTTAGTATCGCATATGAGCAATATTATATATTCTTTAAGTTCTGACACAGAGAAATCTTAGAACTTCATTTAGATGTCTTCTTGTCTTTATGCTTCTTCTTCTTCTGCCAGGGGATTTTAACCTTATAAGATCTGGGGGCAGCAGCTCCCAAATCAGAATCAAAGTCAGAGTCAAAGATTTCAACCAGGGACGCCGGATGAGGAGCTGTCAGTGGCTGATGCCTGATGATCACTGTTTTCTTCTGTCGCCTTCTTTTCCTCTGCTTCTTTTCTTTTTCTTTTTTGTCAGAGTTTGATGCTGCTTCAGGAATGCTTCTGCTTTAGAGAGAGAGCCAATCTTTTCCTTCTTCTCTTTGTAGTCGAATATAAGACCTTCTGGTAAAATCCATTGGTACTGAACATTGTTTTTTTGAAGAAATGTTGTGATGTTTCTGTATTGCTTCCTCTTCTTACGTATTTCAAATGGAACATATATCAGTATTTTTATCTCCTCCTCTTGGATTTTTAATGTTGTGGCAGTAGAATCTTTAAGTATCAAGTCTCTTGTTGATCTTTTTGCAAATTTAACAAATATTTCCTCTGGAAGATTCCCCCCCCCCACAAACTCTGAGTAAGTTCTATAACTCATGTCTATGCCTGCTTGTAATATTTCAGGTTTACTGTTGATCAAAGGGGCCAATGCTTCACTTAAGATTTCTCTTAAATTTTCATCTTTTTTTTCTGGTACCCCTTAAAATCTTTAAACATATAGAGATCTTTCCACTTGTACTTGTAGTAATCGTTGTTTTTCAGAAGCTCTTTCTTTATCTACAATATCCATTCTTTGATCCATTTCTTTGGTCTTAGTTTCAACCTTTTTTAGCTTTTTTACCGTCTTCTCTGATTTATCTTTGGTCTCCTTCAGCACCTTCTGCAAATCATCACATTTCTTATTGAGATTCATCAGCTTATCCAGCAGGGAGCACAAGGCTTCAGAAATCATACCAGCTATATCGGTGGTAGTTTCTGGTCTTGTGACTGGTGATGCTGTGTTGGGGCTTCCTGTGGCGCCTCTGCCTCTGGGCGCCGTTTTCCGCCCTCACTGTGACATTGTTTACATTAAGGTAAAAGTTCTTAGGTTTTTCTCTGAACTGAATAACAAGTCCCGCTGCGATCCGCTTGGGTTGGGTGGGTTTCTAACAGCTTAATGTCAGCTTGCTTCCCATTTCGCTGCTTTTTGCACTGTTCTTCCTTCCAAGAGTTCCCCCCCTTTCTCTATGGGGCTTTGCCGTCTCACTGTCAATTCCTCCACCCTCTTTACTTTTATCTTTCTTTCTTTCTTTTTTTATAATGTTTTATTTAAAGTTTAACATACATCTGTTCATTGTACAGTATTACATATATTTTCAGAGTCCACTCTTTTTATCCAACCATTTGTACAATCCTGCCCATCTATCTAGAAAGTCTTCATCATTTTTCCCTTGTAAATACATATTCAATTTATCTATTTCCGCTACTTCCAACAGTTTACTCAATACTTCATCTGATCTGGGTACACAATCTAGTTTCCAGTGTTTAGCCCAGAGTATTCTAGCTGCCGTTATTACATACGCAATTACATATTTCTCATTAAACGAAAGCTTATCTGGCATAACATTTAGTAGAAATATGTCGGGCACCATTTCTAATTTTACTTTCAAGATTTCCTCTATAAGTTTTTGTATGGTTTTCCAATAAGTTTGAATTTTTTTACAGCGCCACCACATGTGGTAAAAAGTGCCAACATTTAGTTTACATTTCCAGCAAAGATTTGAGCAATTTGGGTAACATTTGGCTAACCTTTCTGGGGACCAGTACCATCTATGATACATTTTGAAAACATTTTCTCTATAATTTGTTGCTCTCATGTATTTTACAGATTTCCAAATCTTTAACCAAGATTCCTTAGGCAACTCATGGCCTAGGTCTTTTTTCCAGACTGTTAGGTTATGTGTTTGCGCTTCTTCTGATAAATAATCCTCTAACAATAGTTTATACATTTTCTGGATCATTTTATCACTTGATGAAAGCCAGATTTTATCTAGCTCATTTTTCTCTTGGTAGAAACCCACTTTCAGATCTATCTGGAATCTTGATTTTAACTGGAGCTTTTCCCACCCCGATAATTTCAAATTACATTGTAACAGTAAATTCTCCTCTGTTTTGAGGTGGTTTGTCTCATCTAATAGTTTTTCATACGATTCTTTGTTATACTGGGTAAGGAACGCTGGTCTTATAAAGGCTTCCAAGGGAGACACCCATTTTGGTATTTTGGTATAGAATTTGGTTTTGATTTCATTCCAAACCTTTAACAGAGCCGCCCTTAGAATGTGATTTTTAAAGTGCAGGTGGGTTTTATCTTTCCCGTACCAAATATACGCGTGCCAGCCCATTACTAGGTCTGATCCTTCTAGAGTAAGGCCCCTCACGTCCTCCAACTTGATCCATTCCTTTATCCAGTCAAGACAGGCCGCTTGATAGTAAATTTTCCAATTTGGTAGGGCGAAGCCACCTCTGTCCTTTCCTTCTTGTAATAATTTTGCTCTAATTCTTGGTCTTTTAGCACTCCAAATAAATTTTTTGGTTACCCTCTCTAATTCCTCCAAGAACTGATTTCTTCTCAGCACCGGGATGTTCCGAGCCAAAAATAGGAATCTCGGTAAAATGTTCATTTTGATCGTTGCCACCTTCCCTGATAGAGAAAGGTGGAGTTCCTTCCATTTGTTCAGGTCTTCCCTTATTTCCTCTAACAGTTTGGAATAATTATCCTCAATTAGAGTGCTATTTCTATTTGTCATTGTTATACCTAGGTATTTTATCTTCTTAACTATCTCCATCGAGGTTATCTCGTGTAGTTGTTGTTTGGTAACTGTATCGCAATTCTTTGTTAGTAATTTAGTTTTTTTGTAGTTTATTTTCAGGCCAGCCACCTTCCCGTAATCTTGGAGGACTCTTAGGAGTTCACAGCTAGAGTCTTTGGGGTTTTCTAATATGAACAGTAGGTCGTCTGCGAAAGCCAGCAGTTTGTATTCCTGGCCTTTTAGTTTCAGGCCCTGGATATTTTCATTTTGTCTTATTAGGTCATTAAGTGTCTCTAACGCAAAAATAAACAGTAAAGGGGATAAGGGGCAGCCTTGCCTTGAGCCTTTTTGAATTTCAATGTTCTGCGTTAGGTCCCCATTTATTATTATCTGGGCGTATTGTTTTTCATATATTGCTTTGATCATCTTTCTAAATTTGTCGCCACATTCTGTTATCTCTAATTTTTGCAAGAGAAAGGACCAAGATAAGTTGTCGAAGGCCTTTTCTGCGTCTAGACACATTAATGCTAATTGTTTCCCTGGCTGGAGTTCATAGTACTCTAACACATTAATGACCGTTCTTATGTTACTTTTCATTGATCTTTTAGGTAGGAACCCTGCTTGGTCATGATGGATCGTTTGTATCAAGACTCTTTTCAATCTGGTGGCCAAGATGGTTGCGAAGATTTTGTAATCTATATTTAAGAGTGATATTGGTCTGTAGTTTTTTATCTGATTCTTTTCTGTCTCTGGTTTTGGTATTAGTGTTATGGTTGCCTGGTTCCATGATTCTGGTACTTTACCTAGATCTTCAACCATCTGTACCACTGTCTTCATTGGGGATAGCAGTTGGTCTTCAAACACTTTGAAAAATTCCGCCGGGATACCATCTGGGCCCGGTGCTTTCTTGGTTTTTTGCTTCTTTAGTGCTTCTGATATTTCGGCTGCTGTAATTGGATCATTGAGGATATGTTGTTGATCTTGATTAAATTTTTGTTTGTTGTTCAACTCCAGGTATTCTTTAATTTTGGATTCTTCTTCTATATTTTGTTGATATAGATTTTTGTAGAACTTCTCCACAATTCCTACAAGAGCTTCGTGGGGGGGGGGTGAAGGCTTCCAAACCCCCTCCCTGCCGCCTTGATCTGAATTGCACCCATAGTAGCTCGATGGAGTGTGTTCGTTGGTGAGTCGCCGAAAACCAGAAGTCCTGAAATGTAACATTTGTTGTAGGAATTCTAATGGAGAAAATTGTAGTGAAAAAAATGAGGTAAGACATACGTACTTTTTTTTCTCTATAGACCACATTGGTGGTTCTGCCCTCAAGTGCTAGGATCACCAGGCTGCTTGGTGAGCTCACTCTGGAGCAGGCAACATATAACTGTCCATTTAAAAAGCAGTTACCTGTTATGTCAACTCCTGCCACTTTCCACAAAAGTGATGGCCTTTCTACTTGTTTTCCTGGATTGTTTTGCTCATATGGAAACAGTGTTCTGAGCACCTCAGGGTGATCTCAGTGGTACTTGACCTGCACAGCTCAGTGCCCCACAGGAGTACTATGTGCAAATATCTTTGCCACATTCCTAAGTTGCCTCCTCCTTGTAGCATTGGTGTATCTGGCTCGATGTTTGCCAGGAGCTTTCTTGGGGGCAGTAAGAGGTGAGAGATTGAGGGGGAGTTGGTGTGAGGGAGTGGTGATACGGTGGACATTTCTTCAGATTCATGAGGGAGGCATACATCAAAATGGCTCCTAAAAATTTCCTTTACTATCTCTACATAAACATTCATTAATTCAATTGCCATGCTGCCTTTTTTGAAAAATGTCTATTCAGGAGTCTTGAATTGCTGATTTCTGTAACTGTCCTCAACTGTCTGTAGTCTCTTCTAACAACTGGGGGAACACATTTTGCCCCTTTTCTACCCCCTTAGGGTAACCCCTCCCTTTTTTCAAAAATGTTTCTCATTTAATCCCTGATGGCTTAAAGTACCCTGGTCCTGCTCCTACATCTGACAGGCACCGGCCTGTCTGGTGTTGGAGGGGATTGTATTTAAAGGCATCAGGGAGGCTCAGTCAGCAGCCGGGCTAAGGCAATTCTGCTGAGCAAACCTCCCTGGCAGCTGTAAGCATCCCATCTCCTCTCCTACACCTGACAGGTAGCTGCCTGTCCAGTGTAGGAGGGGGAGGGGGGAGGAGTATTAGAAGCCACTGTGGAGGCAGGGCTGGCAGGATCACCAAGGTGTTACTGCTGGGGCAACTCCCTCGTGGCTTTAAACATCCTGCAACCGCTGCCGCACCTGACAGACAACTGCCTGTTAGGTGTAGGAGGTGGGGGGAGTGTGTTGGAAGCCATCAGAGAGGCTGGGCCAGCAGCATCGCTAAGGTGATCTTGCTGGGGTGGTGTCCCTGATGAATTAAAGTACCCTGGTGTGGGGAGGGATTGTATTTAAAGGCAGCAGGGAGGCTGGGCCAGCAGCAGAGCTAAGGCAATCCTGCTGAGCAAACCTCCCCGGTGGCTGTGAGCATCCCACCTCCTCTCCTACACCTGACAGGCAGCTGCCTGTCCAGTGTAGAGGGGGAGGGGGAGGAGTATTAGAAGCCACTGTGGAGGCTGAGCTGGCAGGATCACTAAGGCGTTACTGCTGGAACGGGCTTCCTCGTGGCTGTAAGCACCCTGCAACCACTGCTGATCCTGACAGAGAACCGCCTGTTAGGTGTAGGAGGTGGGGAGTATGTTGGAAGCCATCAGAGAGGCTGGGCCAGCAGCATTACTGCATCTCACAGGTGGTTGTTGGCCATTCCTGATTTCCGCAACTGTCATTAGCTCTCTGCAGTCTCCTGTAATTGTTGGGGGGGTTTTTTAACCGCAGAACACTGAGCTCCGCAGCTAACCAATCAGAGAGTGGGGGGTGCACGGAGGCAGCTGCCTGGCAGCCACATAGAAATCAATGGGGGGAACACATTTTGCCCCTTTTGACCCCCCTTAGGAGTCGAATTTCTAAAAATCCCTTCTTGGTGAGCAACTACGCCATGGTAGGAGCGCTCTCCCCAAATTTGGTGTTTCTAGGTCCAGCGGTTTGGCCTGGGCATTGATTTTACGGTGAGGGGACTTTCTTTTATATATATAGATGATTGGTCAGAATTATTGCTGTAATCCGCCCTGAGCCCTGCTGTGCAGGGGAGGGCAGACTAGAAATCTGATACATAAATCATAAAACCAACATAAGAATTATTAGTATTAAAAGAGGCCGTAACAACAAACTAGGGCACAAAAACCACACACATCTTTTTATTATTTTGCAGTACCACCTTTAACATTTAAACTGAGGAAGACTTTTTTTGAAAGTGAGTAGTACATAATTATTTGCTCCTAATAAAGATTTTATGCTACTGTTGCTATTTGTATATGGGTAGTCACCCTTGCAAATAATTAGACTGCTAGATGCCTATTTAGCTCAAGGAGTCACGTGCATGAATTAAGAATTATTTATTCTCTGTCTCCACATTTTTGTAAAATTACTGGTTCACGTTCATGATGCAAAAAAATGAAGAATAATCTCTCCTCTATTAATACAGATATTTCTGGATCCATCTCATAATAAATGCACTTTGTGGGGAGCTTACAACGTCTTAGACCTCCAAAGATAAAGAGGCTACATTAAGATCAGACTAATTTGGGGAGGTGGGGGCAATTTTCCATTTGTATATACATTTGCATACAGATAGTTTCACTTTGGTTGCTACCATAGCATATCTATGTACTTATCCATGCATCTGTTCCTTGAGCATTTATTTATTACACAAACAAATCTTCCTTAATTAACATGAATGTGCACTGAGTTTGGATTCATGGTACACTAGACACATGGATTGTATCCAAATGACAAAGTGCATTCATTGCCACTGAGATGTAGAGGTATTACATTGGCAATGGAGTATATACACCGGAGTTTTCTGCATATTTTCATTTGCTGCCCGCCATTTTCTCTGCATTTTTAATCCCATAGGACTAGAGAACTTTTCAAAGGCTTTAAAAGAAATCAGTAATTGCTATAGTGCTATAGTTGGTGTATCCCATCAGTGCACACACAATTGGACAACTAACACACACACACCCACACACACACAGCTATGTCAGGTCAGGGAAATTATGCAGGGGGGTGCTGAATGCAATACACATTTGATGTGTGGATGAGGGTTTCTAACCTCCAGGTGAGGCTGAAATTTTCCCAGAATTATAACTGCAGTCTACAGGTATCAATTCCCCTGGAGAAAAAGGCAGCTTTGGAGGCTGGGCTTTATGGCACTACATCCCTGCTAAGAATCCTCTCCTCCACAAACTCTGCCTTCCCCAGGCATCGCCCCCAAAACACAAGGAATTTCCCAAGCCAGAGCTGGCCATTCTAGTTGTTGCTCATGTTGCACCAATTCAATGACTTGAACTAGCTTCTTACTTGTTGTGCTTGGAAATCCTGTCCTATTGAAGGACCTTTTCTATGGCCCGATGCAATATTTTCCCATCTGTGATCATAGGGGGCCATTACAAAAAAGGTCCCAATGGCCCAGAGTGTCTGTGCCTGTGGCACTGGTAAAGTGGAAATGATTGAACATACTTTGCTAGACTGTGGGATACTATCAAGTAAT
This sequence comes from Gekko japonicus, assembly GCF_001447785.1. NCBI lineage: Eukaryota > Metazoa > Chordata > Lepidosauria > Squamata > Gekkonidae > Gekko > Gekko japonicus. The sequence continues at coordinate 66,925 of NW_015177019.1, read as the reverse complement.
TCATACTAAGTACATCCCACCTATATTGGAGAGATTTTTGGGCCTCCTGGATTTGGAATTAAGTAATATGCTCCTGTTGGATTCCAGCCCCCAGGTTATGCTTGCTTCCACCAGATTCTTGGCTGCAGCCTATAACATCTGCAAAGACCATGTTAAGGAGTGGCATAGGTGATCCTTGAGCCTTTTGAACTTCTTAACTTTTGAAGGATTAAAAATTCTCTTATTTTTGAAATACATGTATTTTAAAAGTTTTTATCTAATTATTTTCAATCTGACAGCTGTGTACCTAAAGTATGGTATCCAACTATGGTTTTTATTAATATTTTATTAAGTGTACATGTATCCATATATTTTATACAATTCATAACACTTCATTTTCTGTATATTCTCATCTATCAAGAAATCATATTAAACATTGAAAGCATATAAATCATCCTCATTATCTTATTCCCTTTCTTTACCCGCTTAACCAACCCACCGTACAACTTCCTCTAATTCATATTCTAAACATTATTAGATTCTTCCTTAATTTATCTTAGACTTCTTATCTTCTTTAGCTGGATTCCCTCCATAAACACTTATTTTATACCTATACTGTGTCTTCTTCCAAACCTAGAAAGAAAAGTTAAACAGGGTTGCTTCCGAAACTGGGTGTTGCAGAGAAGGCTCTGCAACAGAAGGAAACCCTCCTCCCTCTGATCAGAGGTCTTGGGGGGGGGCACACCCTTTCCCTCCTTGCTATGCCATTGGTTTAACAGTTCCATTCCTATTTTCTATTTTCCTTTATTATTATTAAGGAGGCCTTCCTGAATGAACAATGCAAAGTAATAGAGGAAAACAATAGAATGGGAAGGACTAGAGATCTCTTCAAGAAAATTGGAGAAATCAAGGGAGCGTTCCATGCAAAGCTGGCCATGATAAAGGACAAAAACGGTAGGGACCTAACAGAAGCAGAAGAGATTAGGAAAAGATGGCAAGAATACACAGAAGAACTATACAAGAAAGACCTCGATGTCCTTGACAACCACGACGGTATAATCACTGACCTCGAGCCAGACATCCTGGAATGTGAAGTTAAATGGGCCTTAGAAAGCATTACTAACAACAAAGCTAGTGGAGGTGATGGTATCCCAGCTGAGCTATTCAAAGTCTTAGAAGAGGATGCTGTTAAAGTTCTGCACTCCATTTGCCAGCAAATTTGGAAAACGCAACAGTGGCCACAGGATTGGAAAAGGTCAGTATACATTCCAATCCCAAAGAAGGGCAATGCCAAGGAATGTTCAAACTATCGCACAATTGCACTCATATCACACGCTAGCAAGGTCATGCTCAAGATCCTACAAGCTAGGCTTCAACAGTACGTGGATAGAGAACTACCAGAAGTACAAGCTGGGTTTCGAAGAGGTAGAGGAACTAGAGATCAAATTGCCAACATTCGCTGGATTATGGAGAAAGCAAGAGAGTACCAGAAAAATATCTACTTCTGCTTCATTGACTATGCTAAAGCTTTTGACTGTGTGGATCACAACAAACTATGGCAGGGCCTTAAAGAGATGGGAGTACCAGACCACCTCACATGTCTCTTGAGAAACCTGTATAAGGGCCAAGAAGCGACAGTTAGAACCGGATATGGAACAACTGATTGGTTCAGCATAGGAAAAGGAGTACGACAAGGATGTATATTGTCACCTTGCTTATTTAATATATATGCAGAGTACATCATGCGAAATGCTGGCCTGGATGAATCACAAGCGGGAATTAAGATTGCTGGGGAAAAGATCAACAACCTCAGATATGCAGACGATACCACTCTGATGGCAGAAAGTGAAGAGGACCTCAAGAGCCTCTTGCTCAGGGTAAAAGAGGAGAGCGCAAAAGTGGGCTTGAAGCTCAACATCAAAAAAACTAAGATCATGGCATCCGGCCCCATCACTCCTTGGCAAATAGAAGGGGAAGTCGTGGAAGTAGTGACAGACTTCACGTTCCTGGGATCCCAGATCACCGCAGACTGTGACAGCAGCCATGAAATTAAAAGACGCCTGCTCCTTGGGAGGAAAGCGATGGCGAACCTAAACAGCATGATAAAAAGTAGAGACATCACCCTGCCAACAAAAGTCCGCATGGTATTCCCAGTAGTCATGTATGGCCGCGAGAGTTGGACTATATGGAAGGCCGAGTGTCAAAGAATAGATTCTTTGGAACTATGGTGCTGCAGAAGACTCTTGAGAGTCCCTTGGACTGCAAGAAGATCAAATCAGTCAATCCTAAAAGAAATCAACCCTGACTGTTCCCTGGAAGGCCAGATAATGAAACTAAAGCTCAGATACTTTGGCCCCCAAATGAGAAGGGAACATTCACTGGAGAAGACCCTGATGCTGGGAAAGATTGAAGGTCAAAGAAGATGGGGATGGCAGACGATGAGATGGTTAGACAGTGTCATAGATGCAACGAACATGAAGTTGAGCAAACTTCAGAGGACGGTGAAAGACCGGAAGGCCTGACGTGATCTGGTCCATGGGGTCATGAAGAGTCGGACTCGACTGTGCGACTGAACAACAACAAGAACAATTAACCCCACCTTACTCTACATACTAACATGCTAACTCTGACTTACTTTATGAATTGCTTTCTACCACTCTGCTACCAAACATAATGTCTCAGTTCAAACACTTTCATACCTTAATTTAATTACTGCGTCTACTAAATTTTTCCCTGTAATTTCATTAAAAGCTGTAAATATTTTGTTTTCCAAATTAATGACTAGATTCCGAGGGGCAGCCATCTGTACTGAATTTCTTTATCTCTGATTTTTGCTGTTTCCCTGATATGTCTTCTTGCAATAATTACCTCCACTGGAATGTCAGGAAACACATATACAGTCGTGTCCTCCAAGGTCAGTCCTTGCTTGTCTCTTGCAATTGCAAAAAGTTTATTTTTTGTCTGCAGCTGCAACAACAATTATGTCTGGGGAAGCATTTTCAGGGGCCCTTTTGGAGATGTTTAGCTGGAAGGCAGAGCTGATGATCCCTTCAGGGGACGCTGGTTCTCCTGCTTCGAGAAGGATTTGATTCAGCCATTTGTTTAGAGCTGGAGAGAGATTTTCTTTTTCACCAAAGTTTACAGATACTCCACGTGTTTTTAACTGATTTGTGCTGGTTATGTATCGAAATAAACTCTTAACTGAACTGAAATGACTTGAACTATGTTCATGGTCTCCTGCTTCATATGCTTCAGAAGCCTACTTCCATGCATTCTTCTGAGTGCTGGCTCTCTGGATGCATGACTATTAAGAGAAGAGAAGAAGAGATTGGATTTATACCCCGCCCTTCACTTGGAGTCTCAGAGTGGCTTACAAATTCCTTTCCCTTCCCCTCCCCACAACAGACACCCTGTGAGGTGGATGGGGCTGAGAGAACTCTAACATAAACTGCTCTTTCAGGAACAGCTGTGCCAGAGCTTGTGACTGACCCAAGATCACATCAGCAGGTGCAAGTGGAGGAGTGGGGAATCAAACTCGGTTCTCCCAGATTAGAGTCCACGCACTTAACCACTACACCAAACTGGCTCTCATCTTGCATTCTTTCCGCTCATAGTACCTAAGGCTGTGCAGTGTGGCTTATATATTAAAGGAGAATAGGAAAGAAATGAGTGATTATGCTTTCAAGAAATGACAAAGATTTACTTCCAGCAGTGTTGTATTATGTACATCAGGCAAGGAAAGAACTTAGCAAAGCAGCCTTTACAATTGTCTGTGATTGCCTCAACATTTCTAAGTAGTGATTGAGATTGTGCTCACCATGGAAGCTTCATAATATTCCTCAGCATGGGCTTAGTTTGAGAAAATGCAAAACAAAACTAATCTGTCTTTCTACTTGAAAACCATCAATACTGGCAATACTTCAAGCTAGTGTTTAAAAAGTTATTGGCAAAACATGCAGTCATAATAAAGTGATCTCAGAACTCATTTTCCCTCTGATTTTAACAACAAAGAGTACAAATGCAGTTGAAATTTTTCTTCCTGGGAAAAATATATGCACTGAACTATCACTAGTGATTATTTGATTTTCACAAATAGGATATTTGACCCTGTTCACAAAGAAGAAGAAGAAGAAGAAGAGATTGGATTTATACCCCGCCCTTCACTACCCAAAGGTGTCTCAGAGCAGCTTACAAACTCCTTTCCCTCCCCCTCCCCACAACAGACACCCTGTGAAGTAGGTGGGGCTGAGAGAGCTCTTGACAGAAACTGCTCTTTTTCAAGAACAGCTACAGCTTGCCCAAGGTCATCCAGCCAGGTGCAAGTGGAAGAGTGGGGAATCAACCCCGGTTCTCCCAGATTAGAGTCCACGCACCTAACCAATACACCAAACACTGCCCACTTTCTCTCATTGAACACTCTATGTATTTACATTGATGACTTGCTTACAATTTAAAATTAGTGGGGGTTTGCACGGTTTTACAGCTGTGCAGTTGATGGCATTTAGCATGGCAACTGTGTAGGTAGCCACTATTGGTTCATGTTCACAATTTACTGGCTTGATTGGATTATGTTGACTATCCCAGGGTCATGGACTGGTTGTAAATAAAACTTTAAAACCTGGAAAAATTGGGGATTTTTGCAGAGCACTGAAAAACGCTTTCTCCCCCCCCCCCTTTGGAAGGTGTAAAATGTTTTTAAGAGCAGCTTTTACCCCATTCTTTCTGAGTAAACAAATGAGACTATTTGGAGAGCACTGAAAAGAATAGGGTTGCCAGACCCACCCACTGCCAGGCCATACTGCACTGGTGCCATTCAGCATTCTGGTGGGGGGGGGACTTACCCTGAAAAAGAGTGAGGCCCAGCCGACATTGCAGTGATGTGTCTTTGTCACTTTCAACGTTACCAAAAGTTACATCATTGCATTGGTGATATTGGGGTGACACTGGTATTTGGCCAAAATTCTATGGTAGAAACCAAATTTAACATAGAGTTTTTGCCCAATTACTAGAGTGTTGCCCTGATAGTGCTGTGTTATGTTGTCACTTCTAGGTCACATCAAAGTGATGTAGACACATTGCTGCAACATCAGCTGGGCCTCCCTCCCGGTAAGTCCCTAACCCATCCCCTGCTGGTTGCCAGGAAGGACCTGGCAAGCCTAGAAAAGAACCCCTGTGAAATAGGTGGTATTTTGTTTTTTGGTGTGTGTGTTTTTTTGAGAGACAGAGAGAACTGCTTTTTAGGACAAGGGTTTGACTCACTCAAAACATATAGCATGAAAAGTTCTACGTAAGACAATCTATAGCATTAGATAATGACAAGTGGGAAACTTCAAGAAACCTGACAGGGCCAGGAGGCAGTGCCAGACACTGTGGCGACATGGAGCCCATTGGCAACCTTGGGGGGGGCAGGTAGCCTCCTCTGGCCAGGGATGGAAGTAGTGGGGGGGCAGGGAGCTGGGCCAGGAGTCAGTGACAGTGGGAGAGTAGGAAGTCCAGTGAAAATGGGAGAGTAGGAAGTCCAGTGAAAATGTTGGGGCATGGAGGCCCAAAGTGATATTAGGGGAGCAGGAAGCTCACTGCTTGTCTGGTTCCCTACCCTGCTGCCATTGCCACAGCAGCCCCCCTTGTTCAGTGGTAGCAAGGCAGGGATCTGTGAAGGGCCTGATGGCAGTGGAGGAAACTTTCCTAGCCCCCTGCCATACCACTTCATTGTTGTTCCCCTGGCAGTGACAACTCTCCCAAGCACCTATCTACCCTCCAACTTCACTGTTGCACCATCAGCAGTGGTGGCCACTCTCCTGGCAACCTGTTTGCCGTGCAGCTTCACTGTTGCACCAACAGTAGTGGTGTTGACTCTCCCAGCCACCTGGCCTGTAGCTTTGTCACCTCTGCGGCAGCAGTAACAACAGCAATTCTACCGTCTGCCCATGTCTTCCTCATTTGTAAGTCCCTCCCAATCTCTCTTCCCCTCCCACCCTCCCCCTCCTCACACACATGCTGAAAACTGTTCTCTATGCTTGTCCGGTCTATTGTTTTCTCTTTGCATCCAACCATATCCTCTCCACTTTCCTGGCTTCCTTCCCTCCTCCCAACCCCCAACTTTCCTTGCCCCCGACCCAATCTCCAGCTTTATTTACTATTTATTTATTTCATTTATATTCAGCCTTTCTCCCCAACGGGGACCCAAAATAGCTTATATTGGTCTCCTCTTCTCCATTTTATCCTCACAACAGCCTTGTGAGATAGATAATGCTGGCAGTAGCTGACTGGCCTAATGCCACCCATTCATAGCAGAGTTGGGTTTCAAACCTGGGAGTCTAATACTCATACTGTAGTGGGAATTCTGAGACAGACCACCAGGGATTTAGCAAGGAGAGTCAACAGCTGTTTTTATTATGCGCAGGTACAGCCAAAGTACCTAGGGGCATTTTCAAACAGGGCTTGTACATTGAATGAAGGTGGAGTTAGGCTAGGCTTACCAAACGCCGGCGGGGGAAATCTATTTCCTGGCAGGATGCGTGCCGCGGGGGACGGCTGTGCGCACTGCACCCGCCAGGGTAACGCGGAGCGTCACATCCTGGCGACGGCGGGTGCAGCGCGCACAGCCGTCCCCCGCGGCACGCATCCTGCCAGGAAATAGATTTCCCCCGCCGGCGTTTGGTAAGCCTAAGTTAGGCTTATATAGTATATAGTACAGGGGGGGGGGAAGTCATTTAGAAGAGAAGATGATCAGAAATTAACAGAAAACAGCATTCTGTACTTTTTCAAAACCACAAACATCCTTGGCTGGTCACATGTATCTTGTGGGAAGGCCGATAGTTTCCTGTTATCAGCATGTCTGATTACAGAAATAAAAGCAAGGTTAACTTCTTCCTTAGTAACGGGCTGTTTACGAGCATCTATTTCTTTATCTTGTTTTTCCTATTTGCAAAAGCAAATGTGTTTCCCTAATGTCCTTATAATGCTGCACAATTTGCTGTTAGATGCTTAGATGCTTTAATACCTCTAAAACACCTCCTTTCATGAGGTTGCTGCTGTCAAATAGTTGTGAGCTGCCAGATTGTCCAATGGACTTAGATGAGTTGTGAAAGTCATGTGGTAGTGAATCCCCTGGTGGCTGCTGTTGGGCCTAGCCCCAGCTAAGCACCTTTTGAAATATCCCTTTCATGCAAATACAAAGCCAACACAGCAAACATGGGGGACAGAGCCATTCTACCCCTGCTGTGCCAGTTTTCTGTTTACAAGAAGGTCTTTGTACAAAGTAACACTGAAAGCTGCAACTGCAGTGGTGGTCTTCATTCTACCACCTCATTATTCTTCATGTCTGAACCAGGCCTGAGACTTCCGTGAGGCTCATTCTTAGATGATATGACCTTTCCAGACCCTAATCCTGCCACATATTTTGAGAAGAGACTCCTTTTTGGTCACTGGTTATCTGAAATGGGTAGAATTTATTCAATCTATTAAGGTTAGACCAATCAGTTGAGAACAGAAGCTTGTAACATAGGCACAAACAAAAATGCCTTATACCAAATCTATCTAATGCAGTATTATTTACTCCAGCAATTTCCTAATTTTGTTGAGCCTGTGGCATTTTGAGAATTTTTAAAGATGAGGAGTGGGTGCTGCCACGGCTGCCATGGTGTGCTGGGGCAGTCAAACAATTTTGAGAAGTTCAAAACCATGCTTCCTCCTATGATAAAGTCAACAGTTTCTGAACGGTTGCTTACTGGAGACACACAAGTGATGATTCCTACATTCTAACATTTAGTCCAGTGAGATAAAGGAAAGCCAGGACCGTTGCATGAAAATATATTTTGTTAAAGAAGCAAATAGGCACCAGAAAACAAGGGTTGCCAGGTCCCTACCTTTTGGTGGTGGGGGACTCCTGGCTCCTCTCCGGGATCTTCAAGCGCACCGCAATGAGATCACCCCAAAGTGACATCATCATGCTAGGCATGTCATGTGGGGACACTCTAAGGTTCAGCCAAAACCTCTATGGTCACTATAGTGCTTTTAGCCAAACGCTACATTATCCCTCACCTGACGTGCCCTGCATGATGACACCTCCGGGTGACATCATTGTGATGAGCACGTTGAGCACCATAGAGCTCTTTAGGGATGGGATTCCACCATTGCCCAGCTAGTGGGCAGGCAGATCACGGGGCCAGAAATTGGGGAAAACCCCACCCCCATCAGGGGGTGGCAACCCTACAGAAAACCCATTGGGAAGTGCCATGCTTACTCTGACTGGCACTGGCTCTCCAGAATCAGAGGTCTTTCTCAGCCTATGATCCATTAACTAGAGGGGCTTGAGATGCGCCTTGTATGTGTGTCATATGATAATCATTAGGCATTAATCAATCAAAGAAATGATTAATAAGGCAGCTAACCAAAGCAGCATAAAGGATGCAGAGTGAGATTAGTGCTGTGTACAATATTACCTTCTGGACTGCAGCTGCAAATCACCAAATCCATTTGGCATTGCCATAGAGAGAGAGGCATATTCACACCTTTTCCTCACCATTGTGACACAGGCAGGATTCACACACTGTTGGATATTGTACTATTGTAATCACTTACTTCTTGGATTTCCTATCTGTACAGGAAAATCTAGGAGATGAATTACAGTACCACAATTCCCAAGAAGATGTGGATCCTGCCTTATTTGCTCCAGAGCTATGTATCACACTACACTGACAGCATTATGAAAAATCATAGCATGTGTATCTGAATGTGAAGAAACTAAGCCTGTAGTCTTAAGAACAGTTTCCTGGAAGTAAGCTCCCTAACAGAGTCCCCCCCCCCCATGCAGTTGAACATCCTTGCAGCAGAAAGGGACCGATCCTGGAAAAGTGGAGTCCTGCAGATTTTGTAATCTGTGGACAACAGTTTTGTTATTGAATAAAAAGCTACAGTCCATTCAAGGGCTACTGTCAGTCAACTGCATTGTTGAACAAAGAACTACAGGGAGAATATCAGAATGGTGTGAAAACACAGCTCTATCTAGAGTTCAATTTCTGACACTTTCATGGCATGCAACCAGACGTAGCATAGAAAAATTCAGTATATAATTAACCTGATCAAGGTCATTAATAAGTACTTATGCAATTAATAGTGCCTCCTGTGGGAAATTCCTGTATTAACTGAAGCATTAGAGAAGTGTGTGAAGTATGATAAGAATTTTGAGCCCTATGCAAACCTGTAGTTAGCCCCCATCTAGCATTACACATACATTATGAGACCTTTGACCATAACAAAGTTAATCTTCTATTACTGAGAATGTCACAGGTCCGCCCCCCCCCCAGGACCATTAAAGAGATTCAACTACAATTAAAGTATTATTGAAGCAAATTATTTTTGAAAGGTCTCATTTTTTAGCATGGGATCTTCTGAAACAATTAAGCAATTAAATAGCTCCTACCCAATTAGATGTCCATCTAGCCAAAAGACACCATTGTAGATGTTTCCTTTCCTCTACTCCTTCTTTTAAAAATATGTTTAATCTTGTTGCAAAAATAATGACCATTTTTATACAGTCAAGCAAGAAGACCTGACTAATTAATGGTCTCTGAGAACATCCCAGCAAAATATTTTCTAATGGAATTTTTGGTTAGAATTCATAGTTAATACATGCAAAGTGATACACTTAAAATATATATCTTTTCCCGTATTTGCATGAAGTTGGGTCTTAGGTTGTATAAAGAACTACTGTGCAGAAGATCTGTTTCTGCTAGCCACCTAGCATCTGAAGGTGGATGGCCACATAGCAGGTTTCCAATTTGCCCTATTTGGGCAAACTTATAGAGAGGGCGGTGGCAACACAGTTACAGAGCTACCTGGATGAGGCCTCCATCCTCGATCCCTTCCAGTCCGGCTTTTGCCCGGGTCATGGGACGGAGACGGTTCTGGTCGCGCTGACAGACGACCTCCGTAGGCATCTGGATCGTGGCGGCGTGGCGGCACTGGTGTTGTTAGATCTGTCGGCTGCATTCAATATGGTCGACCACCAGTTGCTGGCCCACCGCCTCGCCGACATGGGGATTCAGGGACTTGCCCTTCAATGGTTTGTCTCCTTTCTCCAAGGTCCGGGACAGAGGGTGGCAATGGGGGACCAGCGGTCCCGAAGGCACCCCCTTGAGTGTGGAGTGCCCCAGGGAGCTGTGTTGTCCCCAATGTTATTTAACATCTACATGCGCCCCCTCGCACAGATTGTCCGGAGGTATGAGCTTGGGTGTCATCAATATGCTGATGATACCCAGCTCTATCTGATGTTGGACGGCCGATCGGACTCTGGTCCCGATGACCTTTCTCGGGCGTTACAAGCCGTGGCTGGTTGGCTCAGACTGAGTCGGTTGAAATTAAACCCGGCAAAGACGGAGGTCCTGGGCCTGTGTCGGAACGGCTGGGGGTTGGGGCTCCCCCGACCTTCGGTGGGGTGCCTTTGGTGCCTGTGCGGGAGGTTAGGAGTCTGGGAGTGCTCCTGGACTCTTCGTTAACAATGGAGGCCCAGGTGGCAGCCACTGCTAAGTCAGCCTTTTACCATCTACGGCTGGCTCGGCAGTTGGTCCCCTATCTCAGCCGCGAGGACCTGGCCACTGTGATCCACGCGACAGTCACCTCGAGGCTAGACTACTGTAATGCTCTCTACTTGGGGCTGCCTTTGTTGCAAATCCGGAAGCTGCAGCTAGTGCAGAATGCTGCAGCTAGGCTGCTGATGGGTCTCTCCAGGAGGGACCACATCCGGCCGGTGCTGCAAGTGCTGCACTGGCTGCCAATAGCATACCGGATTCATTTCAAAGTGCTGGTTCTCACCTTTAAAGCCCTGAATGGCCAGGGTCCAGCCTACCTAAGGGACCGCCTCTTCCCGTATGTTCCCCCAAGAGCGCTGCGATCGGGGAGTCTCGACCTCCTTGAGGTTCCGGGCCCCCGGGATATCAAGCTTGCCCTAACCGAGGCCAGGGCATTTTCGGTGGCGGCTCCTACCTGGTGGAATGAGCTCCCGGCGGAGATCCGGGCCCTGCGGGACCTTGTACAGTTCTGCAGGGCCTGCAAGACGGAGCTCTTCCACCAGGCTTTCGAGTAGGAGCCGCCGCCACCACTATACCACCATCGTGTCTTGACTTACCATCTACCCTGGTTCCTGGGAGGGGGTAGACGTCACCCGGAAGAGGAACATCACCCCTGGCGCTCACGCTATTACACCATTGGCCGCCAATGAGGGACATCGAGCATCTTGGAAATTTAATGAACTGTAGAGCACCATTTTAGTTTGTATTTATTGATGTTTTAATGTAATTTATATTTTATTCCGGCGTTGCTGCTTGTTCGCCGCCCTGGGCCGCTTGGGTAGGGCGGGATATAAATCCCAAGTAAATAAATAAAATAAAAAATTTCTGCTAAAAAACTTGATAGGCAGGAAGATGTGGGAGTAGATGGTCCTGAAAACCTAGATGCTTGGTTTGTGAAAGAAAATGCTTATAAAGACAGATTGTAACAAAAGTTCCTCCTTCTTGGAACTCTCTTTGTGTGTTCTTTTAGTTTATATAAAACTATTATCAATGCAACAAAACACATCAAAGCAATGTATAACAAATGAAAAATCTAAATGCTAAAATATATAATTACAGTATTATTTGTTTACTTGTATAGTTATTTATTTAAAATATTTCCATCCTGCTTTATTTTCTTGAACTCAAGGTGGCTTACAAAGAAATAACATTGTTATGGTGCATTTAAAACCTAACATTAGATCAGCAAGATAACTGTACAGCTAAATCTTTAAAAACACCTTACCATTCACTAAATGCCCTTTGAGATAAAACATTTCACACTCCTTCCTAAATGCAGAAAGTGAAGGCACCTTCTGTGTCCTCTCTGCTAAGCCATCCCAAAGGACTGGTCCTACAACAGAAAAAGCACTATGGAATAAATATCAATCAATCAATCAATTAATCAAAATACCTTTAATAGCATAATAAAATACATAGTGTGATAAAATATGAGCAGGAAGGTATTACAGAGCATGTGTCTATCATATAGAGAGCATGTGTCTATCTTTGACTGCTTCAGCCAAGAATTTAGCAACCAGAGTTGTGATGTCTGAGTTTGTGTCATTTAATAAACGTTGTATTATTCTGTTGCTGTTAATACAATGTTTGGGGTATAGTGAAGAGGAAAGGGGTTCCTTACGTGGACCTGAGTGCAATTGGCAGTCCAAGATGATGTGATGGATTGAATCTATCGATTTTAAAGGGACAGATACATTTCCTTTCATGGAAAGGGACTATGTTATACTGACCAGTTAATATTTTTGAAGGAGAAATATTTAATCGTGCTAATGTAAAAGCTCTATGATGAGAAGGCTGATCTAGGTTGTAAAGGTAACTGGCCATTTTCTCTTGCTGAATGGAAAAGTTTAGTTTGGACTGAGAAGAAAAATAAGGCTGCAAAGGATTTAGTTTATGAAATTCTAGATCCAAAAGCCTTTGTTTAATGGTTCGAAAGATGACAGATTCATTAAAGGGGAGAAAAAAATCAATTGAAAAGTCCAATTGTTAGATTTTCTTTTTGATAGTTGAGAGCCAGGTAATTCTATACAGATCACTTTTTGACCTTGAAAGTAGAGAGTTTGAAGAGATTCTAAAATGTAACCTGAGCCAATATTTAAAGGTTATTAGCCAAATTCTTGTTTCAATAAAATGCTGGCCTAATTCTATAGTAAGTGCTGAATACAGTGTGCAATTAGAGACTCTTAAAATTTGTTGGAAATATCTTCCCTGAATTTTCTCTTAGTTGTTATTGAATGCCTTTATCCAGACCAGGATGCCATAGAGCATCTGAGATAAAACTTTGGTTTCAAAAATCTTGATTGCAGCAGGAACATACTGATTTCCATTAGTGAAAAAGAATTGTTTGAGCTCGGTAGTAGCCCACTTAGCTGCAGCAGTGATTAGAGATCTATGAGTTGCCCAGTTTAAATTATACTGAAAAGTCAGGGGTCATTTCATAGAAAAAAAGCTGCAGGAACTCATTAGCATACCTAATAGGCTATTAGCATAATAGCTTATTAGCTTATGCCATGCCCCCTGACATCACCGGAAGTGATGTCAGAAGGGGAAACAAAAGCCTCCCCTTCCCTTCCCCAGCCAGCCTGCCAAGACAGGCTGGGGGGGCGAGTGAAGAGAGAAGGAGTTGGTTCTCCTTAATCAGTGTGGGATTTTCTGCTGAATTTCAAGATTGGTAGCTATTCTTTCTGCAACTGAATGAATGGAACCAATCATATTGGTTCTTATAATTTTATGATAAGAACCAATCTGGGTGGCTTGTTATATTATAGAAGACTAGGAGTAAGGCCCGTTGTGGGAAGAAATACAACGAGCTCTAGAAGGAAGCTCCAGGTGAGTGTCCCGGCTGTGGCTGGTGGGGTGGCAGAGGGAAGGGGAAAATAGAGGAAGGCAAACCATGTTTATTTATTTCTGCTTAGCTTCCACTTAGCTATAAGGCAGGGCTGTCTCAAGTCATTTTGCTGCCCCAAGTGGGGAGTATGGGAGGACAGCCTCATGGTAACAGGTATAGTTCCCTCCACCTCTGACTTAGGTTGACTTGGGGTTATGCAGTGGCAGCTAAGGTAGAAAAGCACCTCCTCCTATGCCATGTTTTCTGGGTTCCAAGGGTCTGCAAAGCGGTTCCCTAGCCAGTTACAGGGTTGCCAACTCTGGGTTGTGAAATACCTGTAGATTTGAGGGGTAGAGCCTGGGGAGGGCAGGATTTGGGGTGCAGAGGGACCTCGGCAGGTATAATTCCATAGAGTCCATTGCCCAAAGCAGCCATTTTCTCCAGGAGAACTGATCTTGGAGATCTCCAGGTGCTGCCTGGAGGCTGGCAATACTAAGGGGAGGGCCAGACCTGTAGATTTGAGGGGTAGAGCCAGGGGAGGGCAGGGTTTGGGGTGTGGAGGGATCTCAGCAGGGTATAATGCCAGATTCCAGTGGCCAAAGCAGCCATTGACTCCAGGAGAACTGATCTTGGTCATCTGGACATCAGTTATAATAGCTGGAGATCTCCAGGTGCCACCTGGAGGTTGACTTATGTTAATTTGGGGCTATGCAGTGGTAGGTAAGGTAGAAAAGCACCTCCTCCTATGCCATGTCTTCTGGGTTCCAAGAGTCTGAAAAACAGTTCCGTAGCTAGTTACAGGGTTGCCAACTCTGGGTTGGGAAATAGTTTTAGATTTGAGGGGTAGAGCCTGGGGAGGGCAGGGTTTGGGGTGGGGAGGGACCTCAGCAGGCTATAATGCCAGAGTCCACTGGCCAAAACAGCCATTGTCTCCAGGAGAACTGATCTTGGTCATCTGGAAATCAGTTGTAATAGCTGGAGATCTCCAGGTGCCACCTAGAGGTTGGTGTGTGTTAATTTGGGGCTATGCAGTGGCGGGTAAGGTAGAAAAGAACCTCCTCCTATGCCATGTTTTCTGGGTTCCAAGGGTCTGGAAAGTGGTTCCATAGCCAATTACACGGTTGCCAAATCTGGGTTGGGAAATACCTGTAGATTTGAGAGGTAGAGCCAGGGGAAGGCAGGGTTTGGGGTGCGGAGGGACTTCAGCAGGGTATAGTGCCATAGAGTCCTCTGCCCAAATCAGCCATTGTCTCCAGGAGAACTGATCTTGGTCATCTGGACATCAGTTGTAATATCTGGGAAATTTTCTGTAGGGGAAATGATGCACTGTGCCTGGGGAACATTGTATTTTGTGGGAGATCTCCAGGCCCCACAGGGAGATAGGGGTATTTATTTTATCTCAGGACTCCCAAAAGCAACAGCAAACTGTTTAGAATGTTAGCAGCAAAGGTCAATCATGCCGCATATGCAAATGACCTCTGTGTTCTGACTGACTATTGGGTTGAGAGGAAAAGCAAACTGTTTAGAATATTGGAGGCGAGACTCAGGCAACGTAGCCAGTGGATAGGGACAGCTTCTGAATGACAGATCATGGAGCCAAAGGCTGTGGGAGCCATATGGAATGTGCCACCACTAAATCAGCTTTATAATATAGGAGAGATTGGCTGTCATTTAAAGAGTATCAGTCCAGAGATGAAGGAAAAACATTTTTCCTGTGTGAAAGAAGGATAATATACTATCCTGAGGGGAAATTACTACAGAAGGGCTGTGTCCTTTAAGGCCGAACAATGGCATCAATATGGAATGGGAACAGAATGAGCCCTGATATTCTTGAAACAATAGGTTCAATCCAAATAGGGTTGCTAACTCTGGGTTGGTGTTCCTGGAGGTTTGGGGTTTGGGGAGGGACTTCAGCAGGCTATAATATCATACAGTCTGCCCTTCAAAGCAGCCATTTTTTCCCAGGGGAACTGGTCTCTGATTCGCCCCCCCGGAGGTTGGCAATCCGACCAAAGAAACATGTGTAGAGCTCTGCTCTTTGAACTTCACCACCTCCTCTTACATAACGTAGCCTTGTGTACTTTCTGAAAGTAGGGAAGAACCTTCAGTAAGTGTGAAATATAGCATGGAAGGCCTGAAATGGAAATGGAGAACTGGTGGAATTTGATCCCCTCCCATTTGTGTGAGCAAGAGCTTTCACCATTCAGGCTTGTATCCAGACCAATACATATGAAACACCTGGACCTCTCAAAAAGTACTATATAAATTAGGGCTGCCAGGATCCTTGTGTGTGTGTGTGGGGGTGTGTGTGTCATCCCTGCCTCCATTTCCAATTTCTTGCCACCACTGTCAGCAGCAGAAGAAAAATTAAAAAATGACCACTGTCCCAATGGCCTGATGTCACTTCTCAGGAAAACTCAGATGTGATGTCAGACCACTCTAAGACTCACCAGAAGCTCTATGGTTTTATTAATAGCAGATCCCACCACATTTCCTCACCCACTCCCATTTCCCGTTGGTTGCCAGGCCTGGTTGCCCGGCAACCCTAAATATAAATGCAAATATTATCACTTTCTATGATAGCAATGAGTGGGAAAATTGTGACTTGTTTTCAGCTAACCAAAATACTTTTCATGGTCTACCTTTTAACATTTATTTCTATTTAGCTTGATTGGCATGTTGGCTACTTTGGCTTTTTAGTTGCTAAATGCTAGTCATGTATTTCCTTCCCAAAAGTGGAAGTTAAGCCCACGCCTGCACACAGACAGTCTTTTCACATTTCTCTGCTTTAAAAAAAAATAAAGTTACCTTTATAAGTTTGCTTTTCAAAGGATGAAGCCAGGATGAAGCAGCCCTCAGGTGGGCACAGCAGGTTTTTCCCTCTCCCCTTACCCCCCGCTGTCTCCCCACCAGGCTGCCTGCATCATCTTTTCCCTGCCAGCCCAGAATCCTCCTGCTGCCTTCCCAAACCTAGCACCTGCTGGTGGCGCCCTTACAGTGGGGGTGGTGAGCAGCAGGAGGCGTCGGCGGTGAAAGAGGCTGTTGGGCTGCAACTTCCACCTCCTAGTCTGGCGGGTGCGGCGCTGGCATCTCCTCCCTTGAGTGCAGCTTGGAGTTCCCAAGACGTGCACTCTTGGTCAGGTGTGGGCGGGGAGTTCCCGGGCGGCTTGCTGGTGCTGACTGCCTGGTGCAGGGGCTGTTCTTCCTTTCCCCCTCTGGTCTCCTTTGCTGGGTGGCTTCTCGGCTCACCTCCAGGGAAGGTTAAGGTTGGTGGGCGAGCAAGCAAGGGAGGGAAGGGTGGTGTTGTGGTGTTGTCAGCATAAAATAAGAGAGGAACTGCATAAGACCCTAGTTTAGGGAGGTGGCCATTGATAAGCCCTAATGATAAAGCTAAGTCTTCTATATATATAAAAGAAAGTCCCCTCACTGTAAAATCAACGCCTAGGCCAAACCGCTGGACCTAGAAACACCAAATTTGGGGAGAGCGCTCCTACCATGGCGTAGATGCTCACTAAGAAGGGATTTTTAGAAATTCGACCCCTAAAGGGGTCAAAAGGGGTAAAATGTGCTCCTCCCATTGATTCCTATGCAGCTGCCATGCAGCTGCCTTCTTACACCCCCCACTCTCTTACTGGTCAGCTGCGGAGCTCAGTGTTCTGAGGTACAATAATCACCAACAGTTACAGGAGACTGCAGAGCTAATGACAGTTGGGGAAATCAGGAATGGCCAACAACCACCTGTGAGGTGCAGTAATGCTGCTGGCCCAGCCTCTCTGATGGCTTCCAACACACTCCCCCCCCCACCTCCTCCACCTAACAGGTGGTTCTCTGTCAGGTGCAGCAGTGGTTGCAGGGTGCTTACAGCCATGAGGGAGCCGGCCCCAGCAGTAACGCCTTAGTGATCCTGCCTCCACAGTGGCTTCTAATAATTGTAGGGTCATATTTCTGCCAAAATTCAAAGAGACCGTACAAAAACTGCCAGTATCCTTTTGCCAACTTTTTTGAGCGTGGGTTACAACCTCATCTGAGCATTGCTGGATACTCCTTAAGGCTACCTTAAATAATAAAAAAGCTCTTGGAAGCTCCCCAGCCCTACTTCAGGAGAGGTTTTAGCATATCTCCTTTTCTATACACAGTGTAAATCTCTCCACTCCATGCTCATGTGTCTGTGGGCCTGCCCCTAGATTATAAATGGAATTGCCAAAAGGAATGACATATTTTGTGATGGTCCCCAGAATTTTCAGAAAAAAAGGGTTAAAAGGTGGAATATTAAATTAAACCAACATTGTAGTTTTTCAAATTTCAGGGATGGTTTGGTGGGTTCCACTTCAGTGAAGAGGTCTGGTCCAAATAACTTTTATGACTTTATTCAGCTCTAAAATTCAATCTTGGGAGGAACTTGAAAGTGAGGATTTGAAAATCCAGTATTATCACTTCCATATGTACTTAGGAAGCCTCTGTTGGGCTGTAGACTCATTTACTTATAAAAAGTTCATGTTTTGTTTGCTTGTAATGCTGTAAGATTTCCTAAGTTCAAAATGGTAGCAAGAAAATAGACAGTAATTTCTGAGGCTGGGACTGCTGAACACAGCATGCAGTGCTCTCTCTCTCTCTCTCTCTCTCTCTCTCTCTCTCTCCCTCCCTCCCCCCCCCCCCCTCTCCCTCTCTCTCTCTCCCTCCCTCTCTCTCTCAGTACAGAGAGAGAGAGAGAGAGAGATAACACAATGGGGATCTTGTTCCTCTTCATTTCCGATTTCCAATGCTTATATTTTTATTGAACTCTGATAGGTTTATTTTGTGGTTTAACTGCATTTTAAGTAGCTTTATTGCTGCTCCTGCATTTCGGTCAGCTTGCTCAGAAGTGCTGCTAAGGATGAATGATAATCATAAGCACAAATTCATTGCAATGCTACGCTTGCTTCACCACTCTGATACATAATTTTATTACAACAGGGACATTTGTCTCAGTAAAATATGATTTCAGAACATTAAGCTGTCCGTGGGGGAAGGAATAAGCATTTGCTCTTGTAGTAAATGGTCACTGGGAAACTTGATACTGGATGTGTTTAACGAAGCTTAAGACAGATTTTTTTTAAAAAATTAAGATTTTAAAACTTGGCTGCCATAAAAAAAATAAAACTAAGGTTTTCCTTCCCGTATAATGAATACCAACACTCACAAACAGTTAAAATGCTTATAACATTTCTTCCTCACTTTCTGCTTATTGTTACTTCTACAATGAAACACATATTTATTTATTTCACATATTTCCATGCTGCCATTCTTTCAAGAGGGGATATAAAGCAGAAAACAAACCAACAACAAATCAAAACATGCACTGAAACCCCTTGGCAAGACCCCTTTCTAAAATTGGGAGAAAGTCAGGAGCAGTACAACAGCCAGGTTGTCATGGAGTGGTGGTCAACAGTAGGAAAGGAAGAAAATGGGGGAAGGTGCTTACATTAGAAAAACCTGAGCTAACAGGGCAGACCTAGGGCCCAGGATGGTGCAGGGCAGGTGTCAAGCAGGTTTCCTTGGGAAGAGAGTTCTGTAAGTGGAGTACAGCTGCAAAAGGTGCCATGCCCTTGGTCATCACCTGCCTCACCAGAGACTTAGTTCATTATTGTCTTCATTTGTACCCTACCTTTCTCACCAATAGGGAGGGGACCCAAAGCTGCTCACAGTCATTCTTTTCTTCTCCATAGCAGTAAGCAACCCTATGAGGCAGGTTAGTTTGAAAATCTCCTGTTGGAGTCACTTAGAGAAAAGCCTCCAAAGATTATCTTTTCTGCTACTTAACATTTAAATAGTGTTAAGAAAATGCTAGGAACTAAATCTGCAGAATACATCACTCAGACTTGCTTATATAACTATTTGGATATTACAAAGGCACTCGATTTCTCTATTCCTGCTTTAAAAATTCCATCAGAGAAAAAATAGCAAATAGCTGCTCCTCTCATTCCTGCATGTTCTTTTATATGTGTCCACTGAGCACCCCAAAGAAATGGGCTCTGTAGTGAACGACTCACCATTCAAATAGAGCCACGTGTATTGGGATATGTGTAAAACAGGCTGGTTTCTTCCACAATTCAGCAGCTACTGTAAATTTTAGAGTCTGTTTAAAAAATCTGCTGACAAACACAAAGTATCTTATTAATGCCCTGTAAAGGATGCACAAAGTTTGAAAAAGTTATCTGTCAGCACTTTTTAAAGGTTGATAGAGGCAGATCCGTCTGGCTGACGTATTGCACGTTCAGTCTTGCTGCTGCTATACTATCTGATCCTCTGCTTAAACAATCATTTTTACAGTTTATACATGATATGTTTTTGAAATAATGACACTAAGTCAAGGAAAGAGATATTGCCCATAAAAGGCTCTTAGAATACAAATCCAGCTTTTCTGGAGCATGCTGGGCAGGAAATAAGACTGTCGGGGAAAAAAGTCTACCTTTCAGTATTTGACTGGATTTGATAGCTGACATGCATTGTTGTTAAAGACTTTAAGAGCATTTGATAGATAATGAAAAAGTATTTAGCACTCAATACAAGCTGTGGAAGCACAAGGAATCACACAAGGGGAAAGATAGATTGTTTAGAAATCTCTCTCACACACTGCCCCCTCCCCCATGCATACACTGTATAAGTTATCAAGTACTTGAGCAGGCCAGTGTCTTCTTCCCCATCTGTTCCTGACATACATTCAATTGCTCTCAACAGTCTGTGCTTCCTGGACATGCTCGGTTCTCATAGGGTTGCCAGCCTCCGGGTGGGGCCTGGAGATCCCTCGCTTTTACAACTGATCTCCAGCTGACAGAGATCAGCTCCCCTAGAGAAAATGACTGCTTTGAAGGGTGGACTCCAGGCCCGTAGCTAACGTGGGGCCCGCAGAGCCCGGCCCCCTAGCAGTTTTTATGGGCCCCCTTCCTGAGCCTCGGCTCCCCTACCCCAACTCCCCCTGATTCCCTGTCAGCCTGTTGGCAGGGAGGACAAGGGCAGTGATTTCAGAAGCTGTCCCTGGTGCTGTGCCACCGGAAGAGGCACTGGGGCTCCTTGGGGGGGGGGAGCTGGACCCAGAGGCTGTGGCTGCTGCAGCCCTTGCCCTGGAGCCTTTGATTAGATTAGCAGGCGGCCCCCCCAGGCCCACTCCCTAAAAAGTCCTTAGCTACGGGACTGGTGGACTCTATGGCATTGTACCATGCTGAGGCCCCTCCCCTCCCCAAACGCCTCCCTCTCCTGGATCCACCCCCAAAGTCTCCAGGTATTTTCCAGCCCAGACCTGGCAACCCTACATCAGGCTGTTAAGGGGAAGAGATGTTTCTTTTTCTTTTGATTAATTTCTAAATGCAGATTTTTAACCTCAGAAGAATAACTAATTTGGAAAAAAATTATGGTGACATTCAAAAGAATTCAGCAAACTATGGAATCTCTGTATTGGTGTCCATTGGCCAGGGCAGCAGCCAATGTGAGCTGAAGGGACAGCAGGTGCCTGACAGGCTTATTATCCCACCCAACTAGAACGGTGACCCCCCCCCCAAAAAAAATGCCTGAGTTGCAGATTGTCCACTATTCCTAGCACAACACTCCTTGATGCACGAGTTCTCCCACATAAAGTGATGGTGAAGATGGAAGCTTTGTTTGTTTGTTTACAAAATGGAGCATGCAGGTGAAAGAGGATCATAAAGCGCATTTCCTTCACACCTTATCTCACTGTGCTCTGCTGTTGAAAGTGTTTCATTTTCAAAACCTGATGGCTCTTTAATGGATTCTGGAAAGTGAATCATTAGGCACAGGCTGAGGGAAAGATGCTGAAATGAATGAACATGGTCCAGGATTTGTATGTATGTATGTGTGTGTATGTGTGCAGGGTTTAACATCCCTCAATATTTCTTTTAAAAAATAGGATCTACCTCTTTCACCACATCAGGATTGTTGTGTCATGAAAGGATGCAGAAAAAGGATGCTTCCCTGTGCCTGCTATACTGGGGGGGTGGTGGGAATTTAAGGACCTGTAAAATGGGGAAGTCTTTCTCCTCTCTGTTTATAATTTGGCATAGAGGACTGCTTAACTGAACACTACTATCTCTGTGAATTTCATCCCAAGTGGATGGGAGAGTTCTCCTTATCTCTCTTAAGTCTGAAAGGAGACTTCCTAGGGTGATAGATACACTCTCTGGGAATTTTATCCTATGGTGGGGAGGAGGAGAATTACAAGTGGAAATGTGTTTCTCACTGAATGCAATAGAAAGGACTATAAATTGGTCAGCCCCTTGGAACACCATGTTACGGAGGTTCAAGTCCTACCTGGGAGGTTAGTCCTAGGAGATGGTGTTGGGGGATTCCTGCTCTGCCCCATCATTCCTGGTCTGTGGGGTTTATCAGGGTTCTTTATCCCTATGCTATTTAATATCTACATGAAGTCACTGGGACAGATTAGTAGGTGGTTTGGGTTGCAGTGTAATCAATACACAGATAATAGGCAGCTCTGCCTTTCTTTTCCACCCTATTCCAAGAATGCTGTCGATGTTCTGAACTGGAACGTGGAGTCAGTAATGGGCTGGATAAGGGTGAACAAGCTGAAGCTTGACAAGACAGAGATTCTCTGGGTTAGTAGAAAGGCTGACCAGGGACTTGAGATTTCTTCTGTTTTCGATGGGCTTACAGTCCCCTTGAAAAGTCAGGTTCATAGCTTGGAAATGCTGCTCAGCACAGCAGTCACCTTAGAAAATCAGGTGGCTACTGTGGGTCAAAGTGCTTTTGCCCAGCTTCAGCTAGTGTGCCAGCTGTATCTAGGCTGGACTATTACAATGCATTCTACTTAGAGCTACCCTTGAAAAGTGTTCAGAGACTGCATCTAGCACAGAATGCTGTACCTAAATGACTGGTCAGCACCAGTTACTGTGATCATGTCACCTCAATCCTACAGCAATGCTGGCTTCTTATCTGCTTCCAAGCCCAGTTCAAAATGTTGTTTTTGACCTTTAAAGAACTACATGGGTTGGGACTGGGGTATTTGAAGGACTGTCTTCTCCCATACACTCCTACCTGGGAACTAAGATCACAAAGAGAGGCCCTCTGGACATTCCCCTCAACCAAAGAAGCTTGTCTGGTGGGTACATGACAAAGGGCTTTTTCAGTAGCAGGTAGCCCCATGATTATGAAACAACTTCCCAAGGGAGGTGCATCTGACTGCCTTCACTCTCGATCTTTAAAAGGCTGCTGAAGACTGTTTTATTCATGACAATATTTGATTAGTTGATTAGTTCTTCTGCCTCACAGCAGTTTTACATTATTGATTTTAAATAGTGGTTATTATGTATTTTCTGTACTTTATTGTGCTTTCTTTCCCAGCCGACGGTGGGAGAGATCAAGCTAGACGCCGAAGCCAAGCCAGCAGACAGAGAGACCACCAAGGATCCCACCACCAGGGTGCTGGTAGGCAGTCCCACCCCCAAACATTAGATGTGGCCCAAGTTAGGAGTACAAGTTCTTAGAATGCAAAAATATGTGAACCACCCAGAGACCCCCCCTGGGGAGGGGGTTAGGGTGGTATATCAAGTCTAAAGTTAAATAAATAAATTATTTACATTGTAAGGGACCTTGAGTTCCTGTAAGCTATAAAAGCCGCTAATAAATGTTTTAAATAAGTAAATAAAATAAACACACAACTTTATGATATTAAAAAACACAGAGAAATTAGGGAATAAAAGTTTGAACTAGAATAAAACATTGGTGAAATGTCTTTTAAAGCTAAAGGAGTCTTGGATTGCTGCATTTCTTAGAATCCAAGATTTTTGGATTTCATTGCAAAAAACATTTCTGCTCTTGTACATTTGTACAAGTTATAAACCCCTGGGCAGTGAAGGGATCACTTCTGTATAGTGTCTACTGAAGTACTGGTGATAAATCATATGATTAGTCTAGTGCCATTTCTCTTTTCCAATATTTATGCAATTTGAGATAGTGTCAGCTATGCTGCCATAAGGGTTGGAGGTGGGGTGCTAGCTTGCCAGGACTGCTGCATTCCTTTTTGGCTTCTGTAATGCTTGCTTATCTATGGCCTTGCAGGTGGTGTGTAGTGTCTGGGATTCTAGGGAACCGTGGGAGCACTTTCGGTTCTCAGCTTCGGCTCTAACGGCCTGGGGCTCCTTCTCCCGTGCATGGGAATGTGGCTAATTGGCCTAAGGAAGGGGGGGTGCATACGGATACCCTATATCCCATTATGCTTGTAGGGACAACGCCATTCTTAACAGTGCCTTTGTTAATGCATCTATAGCTCTTCAATAAAGTATAACCTTTCCAATAATCATGTACTCAGTTGTTGGCTGTGGAACCTGACAGATAGTACAAAGATTTCTCTATTGGCAGATATCAGTACAAATGCAAAAAGATCTTTAATTGGAATTAAAGAGAGATGCCATCATGAAGACTAGCAAATCCTGTGCCAGTTGTTACTGGTTAAACCAAAGGTAGAGCGTATGCCTTTTATGTAGACAGTCCTGGGTTCAACATTGTAATTAAAGGTTCACAAGCAAGCTAAGAAAGGCCTGAGCAAATGTTAGTGAAATCATCAGGACTATGCTAGATAAAACAATGGTACGTGGCAGAAGATGAGTCCTTACATGCTTACTATTTTTTTTTCATCAGTGTCATGAAATAAAGACAATGTCTGATTGGCACTTGCAAGGCCTGGGTTCACCCTGAGTTCTCTGGAAGAAGGGTGGTATGCCAACAAATGAATACATTTATTCTAGTGCACTAGTAGTTGTCCAGGATGTTAAAATCACATGAGGCTCTGTCTTGTAGGGTAAAGTTGTGACACTTGAGAAAAGATAGTATTTCTTTGGCTATACCTTACAATATCCACCAGATTCTTTGTTGTAAATGGTAACAGTGGTCCTTGGAAATGACTGCAGAAATTCTGAGTCAATCAGTACGAGAACAAGTTCAGAGATCATCAAGAAGGCATGAGGGACCAACTGCTTTTGAGTGTCCAACTATTGTCTGGTACAGCCATTTTAATGGTAAAGTTGGGGTATTGGAAGACCTGGTGAGTGTTCAAAAGATTCTATAGTATAACCCAGCTGCTATATACAATCATAAGTAAATTACCTTTCTAAAATTTAATGTTTCAGGAAAACTATTAACCTCATCCTGTGTGACCAAGAACTGCTACATGGTGATTCTATGCTAAAACAGCTGTCAGTAGTAGACAGCTATATACTGTCCCTGTTATGGGAACATCCCCAGTTTGGGGAGGGCATGTTCTGAACTTCTGTGCTTTCTTTTTTTTTTTTATAATAAGTTTTATTAAGTTTTAACAGAAATAAGAAACACCAACATAGACCACACATAAAACCCACCCCAATCTATTTTACAGTTCCACATCTACGCCACCTAACTCAATTACATCTTTTGACATTGATCTCACATTAAGTTAGTCCATAATTTTGTATTTACTTCCTGACCACTTATTTCTAAATAAGGTATATACATTATAAACTTCCGCCCTGTTGGAGTCCTTAATTTCAGTGGGCTATATAGAGCCTGGTTCAGGACCTCAAAAAGCTTTTCCAATTTAAACTCTTAGCGTTCTATCACCCACATATATATTAACTACAAAAGCCTGATTGTGCTTACCGAACTACAGACAAAACTAAATCATATTCATTTTGCATATATATATATCTATGTCCTCTGTCTATCCATTCAATTATATCATAAAACGAGTTTTAAACGTTCCAGAAAAGCCGGTATGCTAAAATGATCTTGTTGTTTCTATGTTGGTATTATATTGCATTTCTTTTCTACATTGATTTTCGGCATTTTCATTTATATGCCGCTGATCTTTGTATTCCTTGTCCTTTTCTGGTTTTTTTGAATCCCCATTCAAAAGTTTTTTTAAATGACATCCTTTCTTCTTCCTTGATCTTTTTTTTTGTTTTATTTTTCCTTTTCTTCTTCCCTTCTGTCTTGCTGTTTTCATTAAGCAAGCCAACTTTCTTAACTTGTCCCTTTTTCAATCCTGGTTTAACCATTTTATCACCAGTTTCCTCTGACCTAGTTTGTAAGTCCTGTTTAAGTAGCTCTGTCTCTTTAAGAACAGAAGGGCAACCTTGTTGCTTCCTCTCTTGTCTGGTCCGTTGTCGATTATCCCTTTCTGGGTTTTCTTTTAATTGCGTTATTACAATGGTCACATTATCAGAAGGACATTCCAAGTTCTGAAAGATCTTATCCCACATTCGGTCAAGCGCATTGTCCAATTCCGCATGCAATATTTTTTGAAAGTTTGCAGAACTAAATTCGCGTTTTATTGCATCCCGGACCTCATTACAAGCGGAGTTCGCCATTTTCTAAAGCTTCACATCCACTTACTCCAGGTGTTTCCAATTTCAATATTCCACCCAACCAACAGTCAAACTCCAAAATTTCTTCCTTTTGTCCATATTTAACCACTAATAATAGTTCCAACAGTTCCAACAGGCTTTAGTTCTTACCCCAGCACTTTCTCTCGTCGCGTTGCCCGAAAATCTTCCTGGCCGCTTTCTTTTGTCAATGGGGGAGAAGAAGCCATCAAAAACACGGGGTATTCC
This sequence comes from Gekko japonicus, assembly GCF_001447785.1. Lineage (NCBI taxonomy): Eukaryota > Metazoa > Chordata > Lepidosauria > Squamata > Gekkonidae > Gekko > Gekko japonicus. The sequence continues at coordinate 40,958 of NW_015177019.1, read as the reverse complement.
ACAGTAGGATCGATTTCAATTAAGTGCAAGTGTCCTTCAAAGTGACGTGAAGAAAGATGAAAATAAAAATTTGTGCTCAACCCAAAGGAGTGAAGTTAAAATCCCGGCTGGTCGCTGCTGAAAGGGAACACGGCAGCCATGTTCCCCATCTCTATGCCGCTCCTGCTTCGAGGCAAACCGGCACACCCCCCGTCCTTGCCAGGGAAAATGGGGGGGGGGCCAGTCAAGCCTCCTACTCTTCGTCTCCCTCCAGGAGACCAAGCGGAGCCTTCCCGAGTCTCGGGGGCTCCGTAAGAGGGGTCATGAGCCAGCCATCTCCAGGAGCACCCGGAGACGCGACCGCAGCACAGCGCCGCACCGATCGTCCGGCTGAACTTCTGTGCTTTCCAGGTATATGCAGGGCCCTTTTGGATTGGGACCATAGTACTTGAAGAGAAAGGGCTTAAACCTTAAATCTTCTCCATGCATTTTTTCCAACCTGACATGGCCCCCAGGGAGATGTTATTTTTATCATTATGGAAATATATTATTTGCTCATTGGTACATGTTCAGCCATCACCAGAGCAAATATCACTTCCCCCTGGAGCTGTTTCAGATTGGGAAAACAGCACAGAGAGTGAGGGTCTTAGACCCCCCCCCTCACCATAATTCCATTCTGAATTGGGCCTCTGTATACATGGAAAGCATGGAACTGCAGAACATACCTCTGTACTGACACAGGGACATACCCAGGGAAAATATTATGTATGATCAGATCCTTAGTTATTACAATTACAAACAAAGCAGTGTAGAATGATGGAGTATAAAAAAGAAAATTTGGAGGTTGTTGTTATTAATTTGATTTATTAATTGCCCTATGCCAGTTTATGCTGGGTTAAAACAATACAAATTAATAATACTAGCTAAAGAATTATAAAAAAATCAGCTAATGCCAAGACCCAAATCATGCCTAATAGGTTTTGTCTTGTTTCAGATTTCTTTTATCCTAATCCTATTACATTGCTTATTACATGTCTGATCTTATTGATTGCATTGATTTACACTATGTAATCCACCTTGAAATTCAGTGGGAAAAGGAAGATTAATAAAAATAGATAAATAGAATCTATCTGAATATCTACATCAGCAGGGAATCAATGAACAGGATAAAATAGGAGGTAAAACCATCAATTGCCCTTCAGAACAAACTAGACTTGATCAAGTTCCAGGATGCCCCAAGTGTAGGGACAAAGCAAATTCTCTGGGGCAGGGAATTCCTTAGTTGACAGGCAATCACTGAAATCTACTATCCCATTTTTCCTAACTAGTAGATATCTTTCCTGAGACACTGGGGACAATGCCAAGAAGCAATAGCTATTAAGTGCCAGTCACAGCCATGCTTCCCAAACACATAATCAAAATTTAACTGAAATGTCATTAGGTACAATGAAAACTATATGAATAGCACCCCTTGGCATGAAGAAGTACACCAAACATGCAGAAATGTTATTACGAAAAAAGCCTGAACAAAAAGCAAAAAAAATATAAAAATAGATTGCCATGGTTTTAGAACACTTCCTTAAACTCTCAGAAGTTCTACTCCACCTGAAATTTTCCCACCTGAAATTTTCTCCTTTAATTTCCTGAGTGTTGTGTCCATGTTTCTATCTTCAGCACTCATCAGCCTGAGGGCATGAAACAACCTTGACTTGGCAGTGCCACAAATCACAGTAATTTGGTTGACTGGCTAGCTTTAGCTTCCTAAATAATACATACTTCTGATTCTACTCTCGCACTCCCCACCATCTATCCACTCATCTACCCTGACAGTTGGAACACTTGGAAAAATTGATTGCACAATATTAATTGCATGGCCTTGAAAGATGTAGATTCAGTGCATAATGTGTCTAAGCCAAAGTGAGGAATAAAAAATGAATCAGATCAATACTATCACACTTGTATTTGGGCTTTAGCAATGCAAAAACGGAGATGCCTTTTATTTTAAAAAAAATTTGTCAGAGGCTAGTGTTCCATATTTCCCAACACATTTTCACATGTTAGCAGCCCATAATTATCTAACATGATTTTTAGGTATTAATTAAATGGGAAACTAATAATACATAATTATATTAGTATTTAACAGTCCAGCAACAAGAGCATTAAAGTGGGCTATTCTCAGAAAGGAACTTTGGAGCTGTAAGACCTGGTCTTTGGGGACTAGCATTTGTATTCAGACCTGTATCTGCAGTACTTCTACATTATCAGTATTTCAAAGTGTCACTCTCTCTGTGTTCCTTTTAAGTAAATTAATTTGGCAAGAATCCTGAAATAAGATGAGAGCAGACCTACTGCAGCCACCCGTTGAGATGCCTAAGTTTGGACTGAAAGATAAGGACCAGGGATGGCCAATGAAAAGTGGGGATGGCCATGTACCATTGGAAAACCAGGTAAAATGAAGCCGGTGTAGTAGAGGTAAGGTTTTTTTGTGTTAAAAAGTGGTTCTTGAGTAAGGACTTTAAGAAAAAGAGGAAAGTAGCTTCACAAATACAGAGAAGGGAAACTGTTTTGTGGAGAACCAAGGTATCAGGTATATAAGACCAAGGCCTCCCAGGTAATCCTTTCATAGCAACAGATTGTGCAAGCATCTTTCCTCCTGCTGCTGCATCTTAATGTACTAGCAAAGCTAAGAAAGCACAATTTTTCACCACTCAAACACTGGGCAGATTGCATACTTCCCAAGTTCTGGCTGTGCCTCTAATTTGATCCAGGGTTTTTTTGTTCCAGAGAATTTCAGTCAAACATCCACCCATAACCTGCTTCACTGTGTGCTCATCCTGTGGTTGCCCATCCAGATTAGTGCTGGGTAGCAGCCACTGAGCGGGCGGTTGAGCAACTGTTAAAAAAACGGTAGTTTGTGCATGTGCATAAGCATGCATTCGAAGCATGAAGCAGAGTTATTTGTTGCTCATGTATGTGCAGAAATGCCTAATCAAGGTACTGCTCCTTTTGACAGCTCCGTGATCAGAGATGTGCTTATGTACACATTGCTAACTGCTTCCTAAAAAAAAAAAAAGGCATGGAAATGGAAGGGAAGGTTCAGATTTCCCATACAGTTTGATATCGCAACAGGAGAGTTCAGACATCCAGAAATGCCGGATAAGGCATTGTAAAGACTGGACTTTCCCAGGTATCAAATAAATCTGATTTGGAGAGGGGTGAGAACAGATGGCTGATGACTGGGGAATGGGACACAGATGTTGCTGTCTGAATGTATGAGGTTGCCATTAGTCTGCTGTGGATGGATGGATGGACGGACGGATGGACGGATACACACACACACAATGGAAGGGGCTAGAAACTTACTTAAAAATTACGGCTGGGAATTCAGAAAGTCAAGTATACATGTTGGTGTAACATTATATTTATATAATTATATTCTACAGGTGACTTTAAAAACAACAATAAAAAGATACACACACCCAGCAGAGGAATGAAATGGCTGCCATGGGAACAGCATTAGACAAAAGGTTTGCCATGTGGGTAGGAAATTCTGAATTTCCCCATCCATACAGCAGCCATCCAGGCTTTACTGCAGGGGTGGCCAAACTTGCTTAACATAAGAGCCACATAGAATAAACGTCAGATATTTGAGAGCCGCAAGACATGAACAAATATTACACACATGTTTTTATTGAAAAATATACACATTTGCTTTTTATTAACATTAAATGAGACTGTCAAAAATAAAAACAAAAGGGGTAAAAACAGATATAACTTTAAATGCATCCTCCAAGCCCCACCCACCCCTTCCCCCACTGGCTGGTTTGGCAAAGGGATTTAAAGAGACAAATGCCTTCTCCCAAGCTGGACAGAGGGGGGAGAGGCTTTGAGAACGCATTTAAAGTTAAAGTTGCTTTCTTTCTCTGCTCCCCCCCACACACACACCTCAAGCCTACCCAGGGAGGGGAACACTGGCTGTGGAAGGGAAGACCAATTGGGGAGGCATGCCTCCCCTTTTCTCCCCAGCCACCCTGCCAGGAGCTGCACAATATGTGTGAAAGAGCCGCATGTGGCTCCTGAACCACACTTTGGCCACCCCTGCTTTACTGTGACCTTTCCCAAAATTTCAGAGCAAGTAATGTTTGGGAAAGATCAGAGATAAGTTGGGGAAACCCCAGGAGGTGCACCAATGCACCATGATACCTTGGGGGTGCAGGAAGAAAACTCCCTTTCCAGCAACATTGAACTAGAGGCATATAACTTATGTGGAAATGGCCCATGATACCAGTGAAGTTAAGCTGGACAGAGACAGCTGAACATGGAAAATAAACACATTTCTGACTAAAATGCTAAGATATGTAAGTAAAATGTTTGGTCCTGTATGTAGCAGGCACAGCACTGGAGAACTGAATGCCTCAAGCAAATAGGAGCTGTTGCTAGACAGGATCAAAGTCCATCTCAAGGTTGTGAATGAGCAATGTGATCCATATAAGTAGTCTGGAAAGTGCCCAACTCTGCTGATCAAATAGCATCCCTGACAGTTACAGTATTTGCTGAGTCACTTTCTCCTCATCCCCTCTCACCTCCAAGAATTCTGTACAAGACCACTGAGCACACGAATAATGATGAAATACAAATATTTCCAAACATTATTGATTATCATTACTTTTTAAATTCATATTAGTTATTACAGCTACAATAAGAAAGGTGCTTCTGTTATGCTTTTGATTAATTGATATCCAAATGTACATTCCTACTCTTTGAGAACAATTCTGAAAATATCCATTCATAACTAAGTACTGTTTTATTCAATAGGGTTCTTTCCTAGGAAAGTGTTAAGTTTGCAGACTTTTTGTTGTAACTTCTGTTAGATGTTGTCAAAGCACCATCACAACTGATCATAGCACAATACCAACAGTGCCATCCTAAACAGTGTTACACCCCTCTAAGTGCATTGACTTCAATGGGCTTTAAAGGATATAACTCTGCTTAGGATGTCTCCTAATTTTTTATTCCCTGAATATGTTGTACTTGAAAACATTTCTTCACAGACAGAGGAAGTGCCTTGTTAATAGTACCACACACACACCCAAGAAGTCCTTTTCTAGCACAGAGAAAATATTTCTAAGTAGGATGTTTATTTATTTATTTATTAGATTTTTATCCCGCCCTCCCGCAAAAGCGGCTCAGGGCGGCTTACAACATTAAAACCAATAAAATGATACAATACATCTAAAACAATCAATAACAATACAATACAATAAAATCACAGATTTACACAACAGTACAGTTTACACATGGCGGCGAGCCATAAAGTGCTGTGATAGTTGGTCTGGGCTATTAAACGCTAGGCGAAACAGCTCCGTCTTTACCGCTCTGCGGAATTGGTGGAGGTCCCGGAGACCACGAATTTCCTGTGGGAGCTGGTTCCACCATGTTGGTGCAGCCAAGGAGAACGCCCTAGTTCTTGTAGTTGTTAACCTGGCATCCTTAGGGCCAGGGGGGACTAAGCGGTCCTGCGACTCAGATCTCAGTGCTCTTGGGGGAACATACGGGGAAAGGCGGTCCCGCAGGTAGACAGGCCCCAGACCATAAAGGAAAATGTTCATACTCTGCATGGAAAATAAATTATTGTCACAGCCTCTACAATTATAGAACTCTATTTTTCCTTCCATTTCTCACATTCATTGATCTGAATAGAAAGATATTGTTTCAAATGCATTCTGTTAATGGACAAAGGTGATATGGATGCAAAACTGAACCTTGACAGTGGAACAAGTTTGACTCCAATCTTGAGACAAAAGCAGACATTTGATTTTTATTTCTCTTGTTTAAAGTGAATAAGAACATAAGAGTCCTGCTGGATAAGACCAATGGTCTACTTAGTCCAGTATCCTGTCCCACACAGTGGCCAACCAGTTCCTCTGGATGGCCAACAACAGGGCATAGAGGTCCAGGCGTTCCCCTGATGTTGCCTCCTGGCTCTGGAGTTCAGAGGCTTATTTCCTCTGAATGTGGAGGTTCCTCTCAGTCACCACAGCTAGTAGCCATTGATAGACTTGTTCTCCATGAATCTATCTAATCCTTTTTTAAAGCTGTCTGTTCTTTTGTCCATCACTACACCCTCTGGCAGTGAATTCCACATTTTAATCACTCTCCGTGTGAAGTAGTATTTCCTTTTGTCCATCCTGAACTTACTGCCCAATTTACTATATCTTAGTATGATAATCTTTTTTTAAAAAAAAATTCTACACTTGATACCTATACAAATTGTTCTTGCAAAATGCCTTGTTTTTATGCTTGACAGGGGTCATTTCGTAGAAAAAGAGATGCAGGAGCTCATTAGCATAATGCATTAGCATAACTCATTAGCATAACTTATTTGCATATGCCACACTCCCTGACATCACCAGAAGTGTGTCAGAAGGCACCACTGGACTGTTTTGGATTGCTAGCTATTGGGGGGGGGGAACGTGCAGATCAGTCCTCGCAGAGGAGGGAGAGCTTGTACCTGAATAAAACTTGGTCTTAAAGGTGCCACTGGACTGTTTTGGACCGGGGGGCTGGGGGGAGCTCTGCAACTTACCTGGCTGCTTCTTGCTCTGACTGAGGGCTGCTGGGAGCAGGGGGTGGGGCTTGTTGCATGTGCCTGCCCCCTGGGCTCTTTACTGCTGGAGCTCCGCTCCTGTGCGCTCCTGCAGGAAATGACCCCTGATGCTTGACATAATTATTTTGCTATTGAATTTCTCTGAGCTTGTAAATGTCAAACACTAATGTCTGGGACTTTTATTTTTGTCTACAAGCCTGCAGGCAAGGACCAGTTTTTCCCCCAATCCTTTTTAAGAATGCCTACAATTCAAATGCTTTATAAGTACAGTGAGAAGAAGCCAGAAACTGATTTCAATTGATTTCAAATCAATATGTGAACATACTGATTTCAAATTGCTTCCTAGCACTTGTTGCCTTTTATGGAGAATGACTTTTCAAAGATATGTTGGGCTCTAGAAAGTTGTGTGAGTGGTTTGGGGGCACATTTTTTTTTTTTGGGGGGGGATGCCTAATCAACAGGAGAACTGGTATATGCATCTGGACAGCTCCTCTCCATTGAGCTGGGGGGGAGGGTCCATTCATTGCAAAGGAAGCTTAAGTGTGCCTTAAGCCAACTGCTGAACTGAACAGCATGCCATTTTCCAGCTATTAAAATCGAACTAACAGTTTCCACAGTTGTTTCACACTTCCACACATGCAGTTATCATAAGAAATTGCTCAAGATAATACTACAAAATATCAGGAATGAAATCCGGTCATCAGAGAGGACAGCCTTAATTTACATAATCGTGCCTCTAAAAATGTTCTTCACCAAATTATCTTCTTAGTTCATTTCATTTCTCTGCTATCATTTTGGCAGGTTTCTGGAACACTCAGTCTGAATCAGTGGCACAGTCACATACAGCTATAGAAAATATGCTTTTTAAAAATAGCCTGTAAAGGCACTTAATGGGGGGGGTGCATTTCCAAGGTGATAGCTGTAGTAGAGATGTCAGTCATGTCTTACTGACAGATAACAATGCTGTGAAGGAACATCATTCTGACACAGAGAATACAAAAAGCAACATTTTAAACTGATTTCTAAAAGTGAATCTAAAAGATCATTTATTTTCATACTTCCAAGTTTAGAATACTAACAAGGCATCCATTCTTTATATTCTCTAGTCTAGGTTATCCATATCAATGATAAAAAATCTACAGGATTAGTAAAAGCATTGGGCTCAATCCCAGCTAACATTTAATTCCTCCCTTCCCCTGCCAATATCCAATTCCCCCTTATGTTGTCCCTGGGAGTCCTCATTCCCCCAGGAGCAATACTGGCAGGGGGCATATAAGGCTGCAACAGGAAGGGGGATGGAAACCCCTTTGGTCAGTGGTAATTTCTGACAGTATCCAAGCCAACAAATATAGAAGTCTTAGTTGTTGTAATAGGAAATAGAGATTTATCATAAAAGGGATTTAGCACACCTTGCTTGTTTGGACAGTTCTATAGATTTTGCTGTATTTTCACATTGAATGGTTTTTGCTTTTGGTATTTGTATTAAATTTAGGGTAGTTTAGGGTAGTATTTTTGGCATTTTACATATTTTAAATATGTTCCTGCTAACCCGCATCTTTGAATTGTGTTTGCACTGTTCAGACATGAAGAGTTCAGTTCCAGATACCAGTGTGTGGATCTTCATGAGAAATGTTGCTAGCCTTGGTGAAACTTGTGCTTCTCTCAAAATCCCTTGGTGTTTTAACTGCTGAGCAGGAAGCTCTCAAGATTTCACTTTTAGTAAAGTGTTGTGGCACTACTAGTCTTAGAAGAAGTTTTTCTCATTAATCTTGTTTGTCCATCTGCAGACCTGTCCTCATATACATGTGAACTATAGAAAACAGTGGATTTAAAGTGTGTCCAGTGGAAGTATGGGGTTCCTCAGCAGGGTTCTTCAATGTGAAATTCATTAACAGAAGACGAACTGCCCTGAAAGATAAACTGCCCTGCAGTGTGCATCTTCTCGGGAGGTATGTTTTTAGTGGTTGTGATGCTCTGCTCACAACTGTGAATGGAAAGAGGGAGAGGGAGGGGGGGGAGAGAGAGAGAGATTCAGAATATGTACTAGTTGTTTTCAAACTTTGTACATATAGGGACCATATACGCATTTAATCTTTTTGCTAAGCAAGCACTGTATGTTGCTAGAGGAGAGTTTGAAAGTTCACATAATGTTAACACTGGCTGCGGTCAGACAACAGGCTTGGCATGGTCTAGCTGCTCCTCTGTTATCTAGTGTTATTTGTTCAGAGAGGTTTGTCCAAACATACTGCCCTTAACCTGTCTCACCACACACTCACTCTGTGGTTGACCATTCAGATTATTGCTCACTTCCTCTATTTGAAGAAGTGAGCAGTGACTCACAAAAGCTCATATCCTGCCACATATTTTGTTAGTCTTTAAGGTGCTACTTGCTCTTTTCTATTGCTACAGACAGACTAACACGGCCACCCATCTTAATCTATAGTTGAGACTGACAGTTCAGTTAAGAAGAGTGAGGGATTGAGGAGGATCCTGAATTAGGGAAGTGGGATCAGTAGTCCTTCCCTGAGGAAAATAGGTCCTAGTAAAGGAGGGTGATCCCTGTCAAGTGTTTAAGGAGGAAACTTGGAACTGTGTGAATGTTCCTGCCTTCACAGACTTAAGTAATTTTGAGACAAAGAAGCTTATTCCTGTATATTTAAAGCAGTGACCACCAGGAGATCTCTCTTCACTATTTTGAAGATCTGTATGTATAACAAAACAGCTACTTTATTGTGACAAACTATCAGTTGAATCAGGTTATTCAAAGTTACCTCATTCCTATTTCCTGTTCTCCTGCTAAATTCAAACCTAAAACCCATCTGACTGTCTGACTTGCCCATTCCCAATAAAAGTTAAGTAAAAATTGTTTGTTTTCAATTAACATCAGCCTCTCATGTGCCATTATCAGACTTATACAAACAAAGGTTTTTTGTTGGTTCTTCAGTTCCTTGGGCTGGGTTAGTTTATATCTATATACATTTAAACAACTGGGTGGGAGAGACAGTGAAACAAAGAAGAAGAAAAGGGTTTGGTTGAGGATAGCGAGGCTTTCCATCTGGCTGGCACTCCTGTTTCTCCTGCCTCCCCATGAGGCAGTGGCATGCTCTGGCAGTTCCATTGCCATCTGATTGGTCATAGGTTACTGATGTTGTATAATATATTCTGGTTTAAAAATATGATTTTATGTCAGCGTCGTAGCTAACGTTTTGCTTGGGGGGCAATGTTTTACTCAGGGGGCCTGCCATTATATGTCAGTCATGCCATGCTCATATTTCTAAATAATAGCTAAATAATAAATACAAGTCATTTATTGCATATTATAGTTCTCACATATGTATTCTCAACAAGAAGGACTATAAATCCTCTGTATTTTGATGTATTTCAGTGTATTCCTTTTTCAGAATAGTATATTATGCGGAGCGGTGGCGCAGGCGGCTTCGGCTGTTCGAGCCCCACCGTGGCCGGGGTGAGCTCCCGGCCCTATGTCCCAGCTCCCGCCTATCCAGCGGCTCGAAAGCTCGTTAAAGGGAAAGTAGACAAATGGGTACCTGCTCTTAGAGCGGGGGGACACCCGTCCCTTGTGGTGTGGTGGCAGCGTGAGCGGCGGAGTGGCGGCGGCGGCGGCAGAGAGCATGGCGGCAGCTGGTGAGTGAAGCAGCAGGCAGAGGCTGGGCCGGCAAGCGCAGAGGCGGGGCGACGCAGCAGGCCGGAGTCTATTGGACAGAGGCCAGCAGCAAGCACGTGCGAACGTGCACTCGGCCCAGACTCTAGAAAGTTGCAGGCAGCCAAGAGAAGACCTACGCCAGGAGGACATCGCCGCCGGACTAGGAAGATCTTCTGCAGATAACAACAACGAAAGACGCGCTAGAGGGTGCCTGTTAGCCTAGTCACCTCCCCAATGTATGTGTGTGGCCCTAGGAAGGTTAAATAAATAAATAAATAAATAAATATTAGAATACTGAGTGTATGCAAGGGATATTAGGATGTCTGCTGACACAGCAGCATTCTTTGGAGGGGGATGTAGTGTTAAGTGCCCTCGACGCCTGACAGGAGAGAATGAAGATTCCCAGTCACTTCCCACAATTAGAAAAGATACCTTTAGATATTTCTCTGCTAGTCTGACATATTTATTGTTTTACACCAGGACTCACCTCCTTGAATAACTCAGAAGAGCATGTGGGTTTGAGAGGCAAGAAGCTACCATTTTGTGAAGGGGGAGGGAATACTGACAGATGAGCTGTCAGGCCCTGCACCTTTCCATAAGTATTCTTAGGAAGACACTTGTTCGCCTCTGTTAATCTCTGGCCATTCCTCTCTACAAATCCTTGTGCTGGATATTACAAGTTCTTGCCACAGTAACATTTAATCTTCTGCAGAATATTATACTGCTTTAAAAAAAAGAAAGAAAAAAAGATGGGCATATACAGAACCCAGTTGCTTTATCAACACAGAAACAGATAACCGATTCTGCTTTCAGAGAGGTGGGGGGAATGGGAAGCAGCCCTCTCACCACCCACACCACCTGCCACCTTCCTCCCCCCCTTTTCCTCCCCATGCTAAGAACCTGTGGCTCCCGAACAAGCAGTCGGGTGACAGAGGATCACACCAACTGCGGGGGGGGGAGCCGGAGCCCGGGTGTGGTGGTGTGGCTCTGGGCTGGGCGGCTGATTCACAGGGGATCACCAGCCAGACCACCCCCTAGCATTGCCTCATCTTCAGCCCAGCCACCTCTTCCTCCCACCAATCTGAACTTGGTGATGGCCATCTCTTCCCCAGTGACGATGTCAATCTGGAGGCCATGGCCTCCACCCTCGATGCTGATGGGCAGCTCTGCATTGAGGCCCCATTCCTGCCCCTGCCCCCACCCCTGTGGAAGGTCTTGACGGTCATCCCCATCCAGTGCATGGAAAAGGCCGTTGGGCAGGGAAAGCAGGTGCGAAATGATGGAGGGGCAGCCAGAGGAGAAGAGAAGCAGGCCAAAGGGGGAAAGTGATTAGGAAGGAGGGTGAAGACTGGCCAGGACAGACTGTGGCATGCACATCCACCCCCACTGTGCTTCCAGCGCTGCTCCACGGTGCCGGCCCTTCTGTGACCATCAAGGCTGAGAGGGCAGGGTCTTTCACCTTTGAAGGGTGGTGGAGGGGAAGAGAAGGGCCAGCACCAAGCCTGCCCCAGTGCGACCTGCGTCAGAGTTGGAGAGGAGCCCCCCAGCTGGTCTTCAGTGGCAGAGGCCAGGCAGGGGGAGAGAGCAGGGTGCCTCCTCCTCCTCATGGGAGCCCGGCTGGCCATGGCAGGGAGGGAGGCAGGCAGGCACCCAGGAGGGAGGCACAGTGGGCGGCAGCAGCAAGGATGGTGGGCGGCAGCAGCAAGGACGGCCTGGGCAGCAGCAGCAGGCATCCCCATCAGCTGCTGGGTTGGGGGCAGCGATGGTGGGGGGGAGCTGAGGATTGGGGAAAAGCTGTAGAGGATTGGGGAGGGTCCCATAAAAACAATGGTGGGGTGGGCCCCATGGGCCCCGTGGTAGCTACAGGCCTGTTTAATGTACACTGCCCTGAGCCCTATTCCACAGGGGAGGGTGGGTTAAAAATATAAAATAATAATAATAAATAATAATAAAATTACATGTATTAGCAGTCTTTTTAAATTGCTGGGTAAGAAACTCTTATCTTCTTCAGTATTCATATCCTGTGTTAGTGATGATATAGAAAAGCCCAGGATACCTGGTTATGTTGCATACACAATAATCTCTTAAAAATATAAAGCATACAAAATAAATACTTGTCTGGACAATGTGATTGAGAAGTGGGACCTTTTTCAGAATCTATATCTCCTAGACTCTGTACCCCATCATATTAGTGTTAACTTTTTCTTTCTCCTGCTCTCTTTGCATGGATTTAGCACCCAGTCAATAAATCACGCTGTCCTAGTTTTGCTTACTTAGCAGAACTGCTAAACCTGTCACATCAATAAGTCTGCTAGCTAGAGATGCAGAGATTGTGAGTTGCCAATTCACACCAGTCGGTGGCTGTAAATATGTACTTGGCTATAAAAGTGTTAATTCTTTTGAAAAGAAGAATTAATTGATGCAATCTCTGGCTTTAACTGTACTTTTAAAAGGTCAAAAACGGATGGATTATATCATGGAGTCTTATAATGTGCTAGTTTCTTATGTGCTTTGAAGTTCACTCACACACACACACACACACACACACACTCATTATGATGGTGATCAGGCAATAGATTGAAAGCATTTAGAAGGTGACATTTCTTAAAAATCAAAAATAAGCTTTTCCTGCAATTATAATTTAACTGCTATCTGTCCTATGCTGGTTAACTGTACTTTTAAAAGGTCAAAAACGGATGGATTATATCACGGAGTCTTATAATGTGCTAGTTTCTTACGTGCTTTGAAGTTCACTCACTCTCTCTCTCACACACACACACACTCATTATGATGTTGATCAGGCAATAGATTGAAAGCATTTAGGAGGTGACATTTCTTAAAAATCAAGAATAAGCTTTTCCTGCAATTATAATTTAACTGCTATCTGTCCTATGCTGGCACCTTGCTTGCAGTCTCACTCAAACCATGGCTGATTTGATCTCTCTGAAAGAAAAGGGCACACCCTAATCCTATTGCTATACCATCAGTGGTGCATCAAGTGGAATGCACTGATGCATTACCTGTTTACTGAGCATTATCTATGAGGGAACTTTACAGATTGCATTGTACGCTGTTTCAATCCTATCCAAACAGTTGAATGATGCCAAATCTTTGTCATGCCGACTTGCGCCTGTGTTACTTCCCCATGACAGCTAGAAAGTTTCTTGGAAGGAAAATGGAGAAATAAGTCATTCACATTACTTTTAGGCTCTTTCCATTTTGTACAAGGTAACAGCTTTGCAGTGGCTTTTTACACACATTGCTGCACATTTCTCATGCCTTAGGTATACTTGCAAGCCTAGTACAACACTACTTGTCAGGGAATTGTACTGGCACGTAACTCAATGTTTGAAACCCATCCAAAATCCAAGTCTGCCAGCCCAGCAGCTCATAGAACTCATCTAAGCATATTTAGGTAAAGAAGATGGAGAGATAAGAAATTGTACAGGAATATGTACACACATGTTCACATAATTTAGGCTTGCCATATCTGGGTTGGAAAATACCTGGAGATTTGGGGGTTGGAGCCTGGGAAGGGTTTAGGGAGGTGAGGGACCTTAGCAGGATACAATGCCATAGAGTCAACTCTCCAAAGCAGCCACTTTCTCCAAGGGAACTAGTGATGCACACCTTCATGTGGGACCTGGGGATTCCCTGGACATACAGCTCATCCCCAGACTACAGAGATCAGTTCTCCTAGAGAAAATGGATGCTCTGAAGGGAGGACTGTACAGCATTGTATCCCACTGTGGTCCCTGTTCTCTTCAGGCTCCATCTCAAAATCTTCAGGAGTTTCCCAACCTGGATCGGCAACCTTATCCCTCATCCCCTGCCGGTGGCCAGGGGGGACCTAGCAACCCTAGGGGGAACTGATTATTGTCTGGAGATAGTTGTAATAGCAGGAGATCTCCAGGCTCCACCTGGGGGCTGGGAACCCTAGATTATCATTCAATATGAGCTACAGTTTTAAATTCAGATCCCTGTCCTGCCAGTGTAATTATTCCTTGGCAACCAAAGTTTTGGCAAATGGTTTGTAAAGAGAACATCTTTATTGGATTCCATGCCATGCATCTATAAACAATATGACTGATGAGTCAATAAATGCTATTATTGAATGACATCCCAAAAGAGAGGAATTATCATAAGCAATATTGGCTGTAAGATGTTTTCTTTCTTTCTTTCAGAGTGCTGTAGCCTGCATTCCATAACGACAGGCTCACTGCAGAAAATTCCATAGCTAGTAAACTATGTGATGTTTGGTGTAGTGGTTAAGTTTGCAGACTCTAATCTGGGAGAACTAGGTTTGATTCCCCACTCCTCCATTTGCACCTGGCTGGATGACCTTGGGCAAGCCATAGTTCTGATAAGAGCTGTTCTTGAAACAGAGCAGTTTCTGTCAAGAGCTCTCTCAGTCCCGCCTACCTCACAGGGTGTCTGTTGAGGGGAGGGGAAGGGAAAGGAGTTTGTAAGCCACTCTGAGACTTTGGGTAGTGAAGGGCGGGGTATAAATCCAATCTCCTCTTCTTCTGTAATCTCTCTACCATTTCTCAAGTGACGTATCTCAACTAAAGCTAAGAACACTGAGAATGAAGTATTACAATTCATTTGCATTTTGGATTTTTGCATATTAGTCCAAAACACGAGGCCTTTCCTCAGAATTTTACTGCAGTTAAGATTATCCAAGGTGTGCAGAGTACTTGTTTTAGAATTTGGATTCTTTTTATGGCAGAGTGCAGAGTCTATCATAAACCTTTAAAGGTATAGTGATATCAGAAAGCACACAATACAGTGAGATTCAGGTGAGTAGCCATGTTGGTCTGAAGCAGAAGAACAAAGTTTGAGTCCAGTGGCATCTTTAAGACCAACAAAGTTTTATTCAAGGTATAAGCTTTTGTGTGCAAACACACTTCTTCAGATAGAGTGAAACAGAATTTCCTCAACTGTTACATATGGGGGGGGGGGTTAGTTGCCAGGAAGGGCCAATTAAAGTCAAGACATAGACAGAAACAAAAATGGAAATTACTAGTTCATACATATAGGTAGAGGGTGTGCAGTAAATTATCATACAGCATAATGAAGATATTTAACAGATTCAAGACTCAAACAGGGATAATAAGCTTAGTTTATATGGTTACCATCAGTATTCCCTCTAAGCTGAGTTAGTGTGAGCTAGCTCACAGTTTTTTAGCCTCCAGCTCACACATTTTTGTCTTAGCTCAGGAAGGATGACTCCAGGGCATACTAATTTATGCAGCAGCCAAATCACTTGCTCACAACTTTAATGGCAGTAGCTCACAAAGTAGAATTTTTGCTCACAAGATTCCACAGCTTAGAGGGAGCGTTGGTTACCATTTGTTTGGGTACAATTCTTGAGGGGAAACAGTGAAGGAAATAAATATATCAAAATTGGAGACTGATACATCCTTAATTATGAAATACTGAGTGTAATTAATTGGGACCCTGCTATCCTTCTCCTCTCAAGAATGGAGGCGACTTTACAGCATCTTCTTCTTTGAAGCCGGCAATTGGCTATGCAAATTTATCTCTCCTGTCCCCTGCCATGACTGGGAATAAAAATGGTCATTTGGCTTCCTGAAGCAAAGAATCAGCAACGCAGAGTTCCCAGGCCACTGGTGGGGAATGAGAGGGTAGGGTTGCCGGATCTAGGTTGGGATACTCCTAGAGATTTGGGGATGGAGCCTGGGGTGGACAGGGACCTCAGTGGGGTACAACCCCACAGAGTCTGCCCTGCAAAGCATCCATTTTCTCTAGAGGAACTGATCTCTGTAGTCTGGAGATGGGGATCCCCAAGTCCCACCAGGAGGCTGGCAACCCTATAGGAACACCATCCTTCCTTAGTAGTTTTTATATGTTGTTGTTTTCCTAACAAGCAGTCAAGCGCATCCTGCTTTAAATTCTTTTGCCTTTGCTTTCACTTTTATTGACAAAAGACAACTTCTTTAACTACCTTTATTTCCTAAACCAGACTGACAAAGTACAGGAAACCTGTTGGTTAACATTAAAATTCCAGGCTCTGGAGATGCGACCACAGAATGGAGATGCCCACAGAATGTGTCCCTGCTGCTACTTCCAATGGAAGAAGGGTGTTGTCAGCTAGCCAAGCTCACTTGCAAGCTAGCCTGTCATATGCGTGCGTGTACATTGCTTCTTCTACAAAGTATGCTTAACTAATTCATTGCACAGAATGGCTTCTTTTAACAAATGAATTTCAGATTCCTATCTTGCCTGCTTCTGAAAATATGCTGAAATGAATGTTCGATTAATGAAAAATTGGAAGGGGGAGTGCTAAAGCAAGCTGTCATTATGTAACATCAGAGTTAAAATTCTGTGACTGAAATTAATTTGTCCAGCAAAGGAAACATAATGAAGCAGAACAATATCTTTTAAAATTGCCCTCTTTTGTTGGTGGTAAGCATTTAACAATCCTCTCTAATCCATCCTTGGATGCTCAGATATTGTCAAAGGTATTGAAAGTGCTGCAGTAGCCACAGCAGCCTTCTTTCAGTGGTGCAGAAAGATACTTAGGCCAAATTGTCTTGCACCAATTTCCATCCTTCCTGCAACAGCTCATTCTGAAAAATAACTGTGTAGTATTTCAGTAGATCTTCCTGCATTGGTCTGACCTGGCTTATATAGAAAGGGGCCTGCAGTTCACCAGAGCTGTTGTATAACTCTTAGTGATTAAGATGTATTAACAATGGAAAGGATAAAGGATAGGAAATATCTCTTAGTCTCATGGAAATGAATCAAAACCTATTAATGCAAGCAGACTGTGTGATATCCTTTGAGGAAACCCTGTTCCAGGTGCTTCTTCTGAGGCATAATGTCTTGTTATGCAGAACTTTGTGGTTCAATTATATCTCCACACCCACTTTTTAATTAACATAATTTTGCCCTTTTTGTAAGTTTCCCAGACATATCTGGCTGTCTAATATAAAAGGCAGAATGGAACCTTGGTCTGACCTTGTAATACAATTTTTGTGTTCACTACACTTTTGGAACTACGGTTTGGTGTCTTACAGCAGTCCTGTTTACAAGTTACAGTGAACAAACCATGTACAGTATACATTTGATTTTTCTGTATACATGCATTGAGCCATTCTCTTGTTATATACAATGTGTGTAAAGCCAAATGTGTGATTTGAACACATTTATACAGGTTTCTCTGTTCATTTGTTAACTGAATTTGTGTTGGCTTTCTCTTACAAGCAGATGTACACATGCATGGTATGTAATTTGTAATATGTGAACAGGGCTAGTATAATCTGATGATTGTGTTGGTCAGATTTTCTTTGCTCAGTGTCCCACCTGTGACTTGTCAGCATCATTCAGGAAATTATTGTGCTAAGAAACTACCTAGGTAGGCCTTAGTCCCTTGGAACTCCACAAAAATTGTGGTGGAGGTCCTTAGAGTCACCATAACACAATAAGCAACCAACATGTTGCTGTAACAGTTGTTGAATCTGGTAGCTCCTGTACACATAGAAAAACACTGCTGTGGTTCAAGGTACTGTTGATTTTATTCTCTTTTGGTCTCTTGGATTTTCTTCTGTGACAATCCGCTGTGTTTTTTTTTTTCTAGCAGCCCAACAATAATAAGTTGGATATTAAATTAATCGAATCAGTACTTTCCCATTTTTCTGTGCAGATGTTTTTACTTCTGTTCATCATAAGCAGTCTGCCTTATCGGGAACTATAGATGATCACCCTTTATGGCCGCTGGTTGGTCAAGAAGAAATAAAGGCCCATATAGCCCGCTTAAAAAGCAGAAAGGCACCTGGGTTAGATGGAATACCTCCTGAAGTTTTAAAGGAAAATGTAGATTGGTGGGGACAGTTCCTGGCAACCTTTTTTACTTACATCAGTCAAACCGGCTGAATCCCAAAGCAGTGGGGAACTGCTATAGTGGTCCCAGTCTTTAATAAGGGCAATAAAAATGATCCGGCAAATTACAGACCTATATATTTATTAAACATCATTAGTAAAATATATACAAGACATCTCCTTGAGAAAATAGAAACATGGCTGGAACAAGAAGAAATCATCCCATTAGAGCAAGCAAGCTTTAGAGCAGATAGGTCGACGACTGAGCATTGTCTAGTGTTGCAACAGCTAATGGGAAAACATGCTGCCAAAAGTCCCACCTCTTTGTATGCTGCCTTCATTGATTTGAAGGCCGCTTTCAATTCAATCTCAAAACAAAATTATGGCACTCGAATGTTCCACCATAGATAAAACACTGCTATATCTTGTTCATGCCGTACATGAAGAGTCATACCTCAGAGTGAGATATAATTCATAGGGCTCACTTACTAACCCAATAAGGATATTTAAGGGAGTTAGGCAGGGTTGCCTTCTGGCCCCTATACTCTTCAACTACTACATTAGTGATATGGTGAAACACATGACAGACCTTAATTTCCACCCGCCGAAGCTTGCTTCACATCACCTACTGCTTCTGCTATATGCAGATGACGCGGCCCTGTTATCTAGAACACTGCTAGAATTACGAAGGGCACTAGATTGTTTCACAATATACTGTGAGAAAGAATATCTGGTGATAAATTATGATAAAACAAATCTTATGGTATTTGGTACACATCACAAGAAGTATTTGTGGACAATGAAAGGAAACAAAATTGAGCAAGTAAATAAATTTGTTTACCTGGGCGTGGCCATTCAGGACTCAGGAGTGAACTCAGCACACTGTAATATGAGGGTGGAAAAAGCTGAGAAAACAGTACATGCTATCTTGAGATTTTATCATTCTATGGGAGGGCTGTATGTTCTGGCAGCATTAAAGTTGTTTCAAGCTAAAGTATTAGCGTAGCTCCTTTACGGTATCTACTTGGGCATTGTTACCTTCCCACCAAAGCGGTACCTATTTATCTACTTGCAATTTCTTGCTTTCGAACTGTTAGGTTGGCATCCATCCTTGGATGCTCAGATATTGTTTCTATGCCTAGAAACTAGTCTAATGAGAATAGAAGCCAGAGTATTGTTATCCTCTGCATGTCAATGGTTTAAGATTAATTCAAATCAAAAAAGGACTTCTTCCCCTAATAAACAAAGATTCCTACCAGCCAAGGTGGATTTGAATGACTAAGACTAATTTAGAAAAAAAAATGGGACTCTTGCCTGAGGATTTATTGGCACAAAACAGCACACAGGTGAGAAGTATAATAAAACAAAGGATTTGTGATATAGAGCGCCAAGGTGACTTAAATTGAGCTCCTTCTTTTCTGGCCATAATGACTCCAGATATGTAATGAATATGGCTAAATATTTGACCTATCTGGATGTGCCACCCTATAAAGAGCTCTTACCCTGGCTCATTGTGTAGGTATTCCCTCTAAAGTTCTAGAGGGAAAATATAGAAAGATACCATACGAAGACAGGTGCTACCCATGTTCCATGGGAGAAGCGGAATCGATGCTCCACATTTTTTCACTGTCCTTTTCATCAAATCTATAGGGATAAGCTTATTGCACCCCTCTTAAATAGACCAGCACTCGATGCAGAAAGTGCTGATCTAGAGAGATTTTTTTGGTAGAGGAAAACCAACAAATTTCCAGACAAATAGCAAAATTCTGCTTGCAACTGGTAAAATTCCATAATAAGAAGTATAACACTCACCTTCTGCATGACTCTTAATTAGTTTAGTTTTAGACATTTTATAATTATTGTTACTCTTCTCCTTTTAACATTTTAATGATTTTAAAGTTATATGTCTAAATATGTCAAAATATTTCTAGAACTGAAAGCTAATTTGTTTCTTTTTTAATGAATTTGTATATTTTGATAAATGGTCCTTGACCGCAAATAAACATAATTCATTCATACTTCTGTTCAGATTCTTCAGTACTACCAGTAAAATTTACTATTTTTTGCCTTTCTGTTACTCAAAGCAGCTATTTATTCCTGTGCCCAGTACCCTGTAAAGTAATAAAGATATTCCTCATTAGGGAGGAATTATATTTCCATATTCCTCTAATTTAAGTTTATTGCAACTCTGACTTGTTCTGTTTTGCAGATGCTTTGGTTTCTTCTTCCCTTGTGGAGTTTTTAATTACGAGCTTCAATTCACAATCTTGTAGCACTTCCTCCAAATATTATGAGCCACATAACAAAGGAATCACACCACATACTTCCAAAAGCCAACCACCGCTTTTTCTTTGACAATGTGCTATTCAGTGTTTACAGCCACTACTTGCCAGAAACCTTATTGACTTTCTCTGGAAGAAGACCTTTTTTCTGGGCACAGTTTTGCTTCTTGAAGAAAAAATAGCTTATGGTCCAGTGCCAATATTTAATATGTTAAGTGAAACAAAGGGACAGCCTCTTTTTAATTTGCAGGAAAAGGTGGATTAAGTGCATGAGTATTTGAAATGGGATGGGAAGGAACTGGAGGCAGTGAGTCTCAGTGGGCATCTCTTAACAGATGTATGCCTGTATGCAATTCTGGGAGCAATCCTAAACAAGCCTACTCAGAAATAAATCCTATTTTATTCACTGAGGCTTAATCCCAGGAAATATTTTTTTAAATGATTGTAGCCAGTGTTCTCAGCATATCATACATATACTACAGAGCACCAAACTAAGCACACTTCCCAATGGGTTATTATAATAGGGTGACTGTAGGAGGTTGGTGACTTGGTGACTGAAACAGCCCCAGCAGGTGTTCTTATTGCCAAGCAATCACTATTCATCAGTTGTGAAACCTCTTACACCATTCCCTGGAAAATTGCTATATGCTGCTCTAACAACCAGCAGTGTTACACTTTCCTGTCATGTGAGATAACTGGCAGCATGAATGCCAGGGCAGATTATTGGATGGTACCATGACATAAAATAGACAGCAAAAGTCCCTTTCCTGCTACATTTTAATGTTCACTCTCTCATCCTTAATTTCTCATCTTCATTCTTCCCCTTTTCCTTTCTTTTTGGTGGACATGCAGTTATTCTCTGCCTGCACTGGGGTGACTGCTTCTTACAATTAAGTTGTTTGTTTGACTCCCATGGACAGCAATTCACCGTGCTATGTACATTCCAGATTGAGGGACCAGTGGTATCTATACTGCTGCTGTAATACAGGAAGTCTGCACTTCTGGAAGAGCCCAAAGTTATGTGCTAGCACAGTACTTAGTGCTTCACAGAACATTCTTCCATTTCATTTTTGAGATTGAAGTAGTGTTTCTGGAGTGAAAAGGAAGAAGACTATCTTTGTCTCAACAGCCTTGTGAGAGAACTGACCAGTTTAAGTCTTCTCTGTTAAAACTATGGTTTCTCTTGCTTTCTTTTCCTTCTGCATCATGATTTATTCTAGCCTTTGCTGCTTCTTCCTGAATTGGCCACAAGGGCAATCATCATCAGAGTTCATGTAGTAAATGGGATGCAATGATTACTATACATAGCTAGTCATATTTAACTACATGACATTGAGGGCAATGATGCCATTTCAGAGAATGAGAAATGTTTGCTGCATAGATGACTATTTCTGAAGCAGTTTTCGCAAAAGATCATTAAACTGGGGGGGGGGGGAGAGGAGGCTTTTTGTGTATACGAAACATAGTGAGCACATTCGTCTAAAACCTAACAGACCGATTCCTGGGCCAGTTATTGTAACTGGAAAGTCTCAATGCATTCTGCACGGCATGCAGGTATGGGATTAATAGGGACAAGTGTTATCTTTGTACCCTTTTAGTTATCTATCTTCAACCACTGCAGCCATACAGAATAGTCTAATTGGATTCTTCTTAGGGAACATTCTGGGGAGCTATCAGTTTTGAGACTCCTAAAGTTAAAATTGGATTCTTACTATAAATTGGCTGTAATACTCAGCAAGTTGTGAACTTAATTTAGAAAACTGTAAAATGAAGACGACACTTTGAAATGTGGCTATTAATTAATAAAAATGCGTAAAGCCCACCGGATAAAAAAGTGTTATGGAAATGTTGAAGTGCTGATAACAAAGCTATAGGCAAATCACAGAAGGCAGTTAGAAAAAGATTTACTGCTGTTTCACAAAAAGCTTGTGAAGCAATACAAGAATGTATTTGCGTCAGTGATATTAATGAGGATTATATTCATTATTATGTTGCATCACCAAACAGCATTGTAATATATGCTACATATAATTTATTGAGGCTAGGTGTCAAAGTCCTTTTAAGTTCTCAGACAAGAATCCACCAGATTTGTTGTATGCAGAAATAACTACAAAACTTAATTCTAGGATTATGTTCTCTGGCATAGTGATATTAGGAATGGCACTTCCCCAATATCTGAGGATCCCCCATCACTTTCTCATTCAGCTAAGAGTCTCTGGTTTCCATCTTGGAGATGATGGAAATATTTGAGAAATAGCTGTAAACTATACCCACTACCACATCACTGCCCAAAAAATAGTACCAAAAGCATCCTGTTGCAGCAACCCTTTGTGTCCCCCAGTCTTAAAATGGTGTGGCCATATCCTAAGCAAGTGATTCCCAGTGTCCCACCTTTGAGTGCCATGTTGCCCACCAATATGTCTTCTGATGCTCACTTTGTTCTTTCCCAAAGCAAAGAGCCAGTCCTGGCTTTCCTTTTGGAAACAGCTGTCTACATCAAGTCACTTGCCTTGGAACCTCCCAACATTTTGTGATTGGTCCCAGATCCCATGACAGCCATTTGTGGTTGTCTGCATGTCCCATGGGATTGGGGTGGTGCCCCATCAATGTTCTCAAAATTCCAAAAGTGTTCATAGGCTCAACAAGGTTGGGGCTTTGCTTGCACATATTTCTGTGTCTAATCTGGGCATTGTCAGCCTTTGCATGTTCCCAGGTAGTTCAGTCAACAAAGGTATGAACAATGCAGCACTTAGACAGACTAGAAAGATACTGCAGTTTTGAACTGCCATTCAAGCCTGGAAACTGGCCAGATGTATGGGATCTGTAACTTTTGTAGCAAGGAGAAAAGTTAGTAAGCATATTAGTAAAGGTAAAGGTTCCTTTGCTCGAAAGCCAGTCGAATCCGACTCTAGGGTTGCGGTGCTCATCTCCGTTTCAAAGCCGAAGAGCCAGCGCTGTCTAAAGACGTTTCCGTGGTCATGTGGCCTGCATGACTAAACACCAAGGCTTATGGTACCTATTTATCTACTTGCAATTTCTTGCTTTCGAACTGCTAGGTTGGCAGGAGCTGGAACTAGAGACGGGAGCTCACTCCGTCATGCGACAACTCGGGTCTTGAACTGCTGAACTAACAACCTTCCACAGCCTGCAGTTCAGCGTCTTAACCACTTGAGCCACCGCAGCTCCTAGTAAGCATATTAGTCCATAGCAAAATCCCAGACCAAAATATACTTTTGATTTGATTTATTTTGAGAGAACAGAAGATATACATGGTGGTAACTAATCTGGGGAGCTGTTTTTCCTTTTAAACTTTACAAGCACGGATGTGGACAAAAAAAATCACACAAGATCCTCTACCTAGAAAAACATTACATAAACTTCCACTCTCTACATCAAACAGGTCAGCCCCTCTGCAAAAGAATAACCATAAATAAACATAAATCTGTAACAACATTTTTCAAAAACCATTGGGGGAACATTTTAATCTTCCTGGTCATTCCCTTGCTGACTTAGAAGTGGCAGTTCTCAAACAAAGACATTTCAAGGGGAAATTATAATACAAGATTGCTTAAGTGGGTTAATTCACAAGTTCAGAACAACGGACTCCCCCAGGGCTGAATAGGGACATAGGATTCTTATTTCACTACAGATGGTAATTTTCTGCCCCCAAGCATTTCCTCTCTGCTCTAATCAAGCTGACTACAATATTTGCCCCCACAGCGGGAATAACGAGACGGACAACCATTTGGATTAAACAAGGGTCACTTTATTAACTATATACATTTTATTAACAGCAACCGGCAAGTAGCGCAACAGACAAGGCAGGTGTCAGGCTGACCAGCCTCCTTGTCTGATATATATGGGCGATGCACCAACCCCGGTCTTGGGCCATTAACCTGGCTTGCGACCAGCAGCCCAGCCACGGGTCGCCTCCCGGGAGCACCTACCCCTGAAACCCTACAGTTTGCAGAGAGGAGCTTACCCAAGAGGCTCCCATAGGGGGTCCTCATTTACCACCCGGGGCCTTAATAGCCCGCAAGCTGTTCCTGAAGACCCCCCCAGTTCCCAAAATACGGGACGGCTTAAGGTGCTCACCAATTCCGCTGCCTTATCTCTGCCATATCCTGCCCAAAAGTGACCAACCTATTTAACACAGCCACGCCCCTACCCATTGTTCCACTGTTCCAGTGTAAGGTAGGCGAAAACACTACCACCCTCATTGCCAATCTTGGGTGATAGCGAAAAATTCCTACCTGGCCCCCAATTGGGCGACCAGCCTCAGCCTACACTAGCTTAACAGGGCAGGCGGGCGGGCGAGCACGAGACTGCAACTGGCCAAGGGGGCAGGCGCGGAGCCAAGCCTAGCCAGGCTGGCTCCGCCCCCCCCCACGTCCCAGCTCTTTGCGCTGGGATGCTGTTGCCATCACGCCTTCCTCGCGGCGGCAAACCAGCCCCCGACCGCCATTGCCTTCGGCGGCGGCCGGGAGCTCCCGCCTTGTACCTTTGCACCCTTTACAAGCATTCTTAACAACACCCCTCCCACCTTCTGACTAGGATAAAAGGACTCAGGTCTCCATTCCTACCTGTATCTGAGGAAGGATGTCTTGCCTCTTGAAAGCTTATACCCTGAAACTCTTGTTGGTCTCTAAGGCACTACGGGACTTGAATCTAACTGATAAAGTGCTCATTAATTCATGTTATTTATATTTCTGTAACATAAAATCTGTGCGTCATACTTGTATATATACAGGGTGGCTTGTTAAATTAGCATGCAAAATATTGAAGTGTTTTTAATAGATAAAAAGAATGACAAGCTTGGTTTTTGATTATCATCTGTTTGGGTTCAACTGGGGGGGAAACAACATACGTAGGTAATAAATATGTCAGAACTGTGAGAATTCAGTCATTAGATCCCATCCATCTCCTTTCTAGCATGGAGGCAAAATATAAAGCATTTCTCTTGTCCCCAGTATAGAGAATTACAGTTAAATCTACCATTCCAAATAATTTTACATATTCAATTATATTTCTAATTGTTAAGTGTAGTAAACTGAGAATTTTTTTTTAATAAATAACATCTTTCTTTGCTAAAACATGGAGTTAACTGACAATTGTTTTCCTGGGGTGCAGTGTTATGTCGGGACTTGAATCTAACTGATAAAGTGCTCATTAATTCATGTTATTTATATTTCTGTAACATAAAATCTGTGCGGATGTCTGATTTGCCATCTTTCAAGGGGCCTGGCAAGCAATTCATTAGTCAGGGGCTATTTGGTTAAGTGTTCCTCCCATCCAATGTGATACTGACCTTCTTTGTTGTCTTCAATTAAGAGTTATTAGCTTTCAGATTATATCCCCCCCATGCTACTTTAAAAATGGCAATAAAACAGAAAAAGATTAACAAAATGGTGTTCAAATACATGAACCTTGGCACCCAGCTAAGAGGGTGACTTAGCAGATGCAAGTTAGTGTATAAATAAATGAAGCTTTTAAAAAATGTTGCTCTTCATCTGCAGTTTCACACTTTTCCCACAAGTGTCATTTTTATTCACTCATTTAAACCAGCAGTTCTAATCAATACATAAGCTCGAACCAAGACACATTTTCTGCAGTACAAAATTGCCTATCATTAAAATTGCTCTAGAGACTGTATGCACAGCTTAGCTGACAGGGCATATAAAGTGTAAAGCGAAATCTCTGAACAGTAGTGTTTGTTGGTTAATAAATGCTTGAGGCCCCCCAAACAGAAATTATTCTCAGAAAGTGAATCTGATGATTTTACACTGATTCTACAGTTCCTTCTGCATTTATCGTGTTTCACTAGAGTGAGGAATAGGAAGGATGAAAATGAGATCTTTCGGCTCCATCTTTTCCAAGCAACATAAGTATTCTGCTTATGACAATACAAATCCTTACTTTACAGCCTGCTGGGTCGTATTAATTTTCGGTCCAAGTTGAGAATCAGATTGGTGTAACATTTCATTACCTGAAGCAAGGAAGCAAGGAAATTGTCAGTGACCTTCATTATTTATATTATGGCATCATCATCATCATCATCATCATGCCTTTTCATGTGGATGTTTTTATAACATCTAAAGAACTAGTACTGCAGATTTAAAATACTCCTCTTCTATCACCTTCTTTCTTATGTCAAGACCTTCTTAGTTGTTAGGACAAACCCAGGATACAATAATGGTTGCCAGGTACCTACTGGGAGTGGGAGATCTCCTGCCCCCAGCTCCTGTTGCCTGCCACTGCACCAGTGGTCAGCAGAAGAAAAATAGAGTTTAAACATTATGTCATATTCTGGGGATGGAACAGGGGTCACTGGGGGTGTGGAGGGGGAGGGATTTGTGAATTTCCTGCATTATGCAGATGGTTGGACTAGATGACCCTGGAGGTCCCTTCCAACTCTATGATTCTGTGATTTCTAGGGAAAATCTGGAAGCAACATCATGCCTCCCTAGGAATGATAGGAAACACTATTGAAATCATAGAGTTTCAATATTCATAGAGAGGCTCGATGATTCATAGAGAGGCATGATGTCACTGACAGGTTGTCCCCAGAAGGGACATAATGCCATCTTGCTGATGTCATCCCCCCATGTCCTCCCTCAGTATCCCACTGGCAACCCTAGGTGTAATTTATTATTTTTCTTGCTATCTAGTGCCACCAATTTATCAGGGTGGGAGTTCAGTCCACATTGCAATGTATGATCTGTCTTGTTTCCCTACAGCAATCCAATTCCAGGATCCCCCCCCCAAAAAAAAAGTCTGTGCCTCATTATTGGTAAAATACTGGGAGGACAATGGGTCAAGGAAGGGCTTGCCTTGTGCCTCATGCAGGCCATTCTGCCACCCCCTCCTTCTTCATTATTAGAGCCTTCAAAAAAAAAAAAACCAACCCCTTGGGATATGCCACTCATTTATTCTACCAGACTAACAATCCCATCTAAAAACTGCCCCTTCTTCAGCATACTTAGCTTCTTTGTAAGGATGAAATTGTGCAAGTATGGCAAAAACAGCTACAGATGCAATCATGACTGCAAGAACACTGACATTTTCTGACACCCTCCCTTCCCATAGGCATTCCAGATGCAGAGCAATTGGTCACCAGTACTGGACCATGAGTCGAAAGCAACCTATAGTTCCATACGATTATGCCTTTCTTTGGTATCTAGTTGGGTTGTCATGTCCAGCCAACTGGACAGCCTTATTTTTTGTGTTATATAAAATGGGCACCAGGCTGCATATCTAGACAAAAACAGCAGAGCTCTATGGTAATCTGGCAGGTTTCTCCATAACGGTTCACTGTAAGCACTATAGGAGGAGGGACTGATTGTCTCTGATCTCCAGCTTACTTAATGAGTAAGTGCCTCCCAATAATCCCTTATTTGCTTTTAGGGTTGCCAGGTCCCTCCTGGCCACCGGTGAGGGATGGGGGTTAGGGTTGCTTGATTCACTTTGGGAAACTCCTAAAGATTTGAGGATGGGGCCTGGGGAGGACAGGACCTCAGCAGAGTAAAATGCTACAGAGTCCCCCCTCCAAAGCATCCATTTTCTCCATGGGAACTGATCTCTGTAGTCCTGAGATGGGGTGTAATTCCAGGGGATCCCCAAGTTCCACCTGGAGGCTGGCATCCCTATTTGCTTTGTTTTAAGTTGCTTGTTCAGCCTTAATTATTACCCATTCTGAGTATCTGCTTTAGTTCTGTTAGCTAAAAGCTAATCATGCAATGATCATAGAATCATAGAATCACAGAGTTGGAAGGACCCACATAGGCCACCTAGTCCAACCCCGTGCTCAGTGCAGGGTCAGCCTAAAGCATCCCTGACAAGTGTTTGTCCAGCCAATGCTTAAAAACTGCTGGGGGGGGGAAGCTCACCACCTCCCAAGGCATCTGATTCCACTGTTGCACAACTCTTACTGTAAAAAAAGTTTCCCCTAATATCCAGCTGGTACCTTCCCAACCTTAATTTAAACCCATTATTATGAGTCCTATCCTCTGCTGCCAACAGGAACAGCTCCCTGCCCCCCTCTAAGTCACAGCCCGTCAAATTTTTAAAGAAAGCAATCATGTCCCCCTCAACCTCCTCTTCTTCAGACTGAACATTCCCAAGTCCCTCAGCCTTTCCTCATAGGGCTTGGTTTCCAGGCCCCCAATCATCCTCTTCGCTCTCCTCTGCACCCACTCCATTCTGTCCACATCCTTTTTGAAGTGATGCCTCTAGAACGGCACACAATACTCCAAATATGGCCTGACCAGTGCAGTGTACAGCAGGACTATGACATCTTGCGATTTGGATGTTATGCCTCTGTTGATACACCCCAAGATCGCATTAGCCTTTTTTGTCATCGCATCACATTAGCTGCTCATATTTAACTTTCGGTCCACCTGTACCCCAAGATCTTGTTCACACATACTGCTACCCAGAAGTGTATCCCCCATCAGGTATATGTGTTCCTCATTTTTTTACCCAGATATAGAACTTGGCACTTATCCTTGTTAAATTGCATCTTGTTCACATCTTCCTACTTTTCCAGTGTGTTCAGATCTTGTTGAATTCTATCTCAGTCTTCTGGTGTGTTCACTGCTTCTCTCAAATTGGTGTCATCTGCAAATTTAACGAGTAGCCCCTCCATTAGGTAGTTACAAGCTATTCTTCAATGACTACAATCATCTTATATCTTGGAAGTTCACGTTCACATAATCGGCAGTAAGGCCCATTGAATTAAGTGGAGCTTTCTTCCAAGTGAACATGCATAAGACTGGGCTGCATATGTACCTATAAATAAACACATGCAAATCTGTTATAAAGAACTGGATACCTCACTGTTACTGCTATTAGAACCACCAAATCTAATAAAAGTCAGAATCCTGTTATATTTTCTATGGGCTGCACTGTTCACATTAAAAAAGTATGAACAACCTTGGTAACTAATGCTACTATCAGTGTGTGACAGGCACCCCATTTAGTATTTAGATATTTTTATGAACAACCATTCAGCTTCCCCAAAGCTATTTAATTGTTTTGCAATGCATTATTTTTTCAGTGAACTAAGAGGAAAAGATGGATAAAGGCAATAAACCATGATTTCCCAAGACTTCATTGAGATGAATTACACTTTGCTTTTCATTTAAAGTTCCTGATTATTTTTCATTGACTTTTTTGTTCTCCTTCTTCCTAATTTGGAGTTGTTATTTTTGTTTCATGCTTAATTTGAAAATATGTAGCTGCTTCTTAAAAGGAACATAACTGGATCTGAGGCAAATAAATGCATGCAGCAACTAGTCAAAACCACACTGCTTACCTGGTGTTTGGATTCTAAATGTCTCCCATACTAAAGTGGACATGATTATGAA
Source organism: Gekko japonicus (assembly GCF_001447785.1). Taxonomy (NCBI): domain Eukaryota; kingdom Metazoa; phylum Chordata; class Lepidosauria; order Squamata; family Gekkonidae; genus Gekko; species Gekko japonicus. The sequence continues at coordinate 11,216 of NW_015177019.1, read as the reverse complement.
TCTATAGTGACCAATGAATCTATAGTAACCAATCAGCCCAAAATGCACCTGGGAAGAACCACTTATTCCACCCTCTCTATTTGGAGAGAGGCTAGGATCAAAATGATAGAGAATGTTTGGAAAGCTAGTGGATCCATATTCTCCACGACCTCACCATTGTTGGTCATGATGCTTCCACACACACACACAGACAATGGGACTTTCTCTCAGGGAAGTGCACATAGGACGGCACCCTTAGCTTTGTTTTTCTTCCCATGCCAATATGTTTCTCTTTCCAAGTAACCTACTCCACAGACTAGTAAAAACCCAAGCCACATGGCTCACATTTTGAGAGGGAATTGCCACGAGAGAAAATTCCCAACTAGGGGAGGGGCAAAGGATATATTGATTGGGCCACAGAGAGAACCATAACCTCCCATTAATTAGAACAGCATCCACAATGATATACCCTATTCCTTAATCCTTACCTTCCTTTTGTACGAAGGATCATTATCAGTACTATAAAGAACCCTTTCACTTTTGTTTTTTTGCTTTCCCCCTGTATAGGTTTCCTTTGCACATCTGGTGACTTCATATTATCTCACTTTGATTTGTGGACTCCATTTGAATTCACAGATTCAGAACAAAAAGGAACACTGCCTTCAAGTCTAGGTGGCAGCCCTTAGCATTCCTGACTGTAGCACAAACCTGGGATCACAGTAAGTATTTTATAAAGAGCAGTCACCTATGGCCTGCCTCTCAAGGACCATAGGCGTAATCTTTGTGGGGGCGGTGGGGCATCAGCCCCCACCGAAATTTTCAGGAAGGTGCTCAGCCTCCCCCGTGAGCCACCCTTGCTCCTAGCAAAGCAATGCCTCTGGCCCAGTCCCAGCCCCAAGGACCCCTCTCATTTGACAAGGAATTTCACT
>NW_015177019.1:0-9675 GCF_001447785.1 Gekko japonicus | reverse complement strand
CCTTTGCATAGCCTGTGCAGTGGTCCCTGCCAGCCAAGTGAATTGGCATAGACTGGAGAATCCTGCCCAAGTCTACCTAGACCCTGTAGTAAAGGTGTGGAGTATATTTTTCATTACACCTGTGAAGGTCCAAAACTATTTTCTGAATTTAGGAAAAATCAAGACAACAGAGGTGTCAAACATACGGCCTGCGGGCGGGAAGTGGCATATCCAGGCTCTTATTTTGCCCATTAGCAACTGGTCATTACCTTTATTGCCAGATGACAGAGGGTGTAAATTTTGTCCCTGTATACCAGGGGTGGCCAAACGTGCTTAACATAGAAGGAAGGAAGGAAGGAAGGAAGGAAGGAAGGAAGGAAGGAAGGAAGGAAGATGGGGGGGAGGTGGAAAGAAAGCAACTTTAACTTTTAATGCATCTTCCAATACCCCCATGCCCCCACACCAGCTGGTTTGGCTTGGAGAAGGGATTTAAAGAGACAAATGCCTTCTCCAAGCTGGCTGGTGTGTGTGTGTGTGTGTGTGTGTTTAAGGATGCATTTAAAGTTAAAGTTGCTTTCTTTCTCTGCTCCCCCCCATCTCAAGCCTATCGAGGGAGGGGAACACTGGCTGGGGAAGGGAAGACCAATCGGGGAGGCAAGCCTCCCTTTGGCTTCCCCAGCTGCCCTGCCAGGAGCCACACTATATGTGTGAAAGAGCCTCATGTGGCTTCCAAGCCACAGTTTAGCCACCCCTGCTGTATACTGCCCCAGAACTAATGAGTAATGGGAAGTGGAAATGGGAGGGTGGGCATCAGGGAGATACTTTAAGGAAATGCTATAAGAGCATTAATATTTTAAGCATGTTTGTATTTTGAGTAAAATAATATTGTTAATAGGGCTTGCCTGTGTCCTTTATAAAGTTTCTTTCCCCCACACCTGGCATTACGTTTTATGGCACACATGGCTTGGCCTAACAAAGTGAAATTTATGTCAGATCTGGCCTCATAATGAATGAGTTCAACACCTCTGCCCTAAGGTATAAGTATTATGGCAGCTGCTGGTGTAAATTCTTTATATTTCAGAAGCCAAGCTGAAATCCAAAAACACTAGCTTAATTGGCCTGTGGATCAGGCTGACATTCAAAGTAATAATTATTGCCAACCATTACATGTTCCCACAGCATTTTTTGCAAGAATGATGATTCTAGTTTGAGCAGAGCAAATAACTGAATATGAATAATTTATTTCATTTTTTTTGTTTATAACAAACAAATTACATTATCCTATATTTGTTAATTTTCAATTAGTCTCTTGAGAATTTCAGCAAATTCTTCTGTGTCTGAGAAACATACTGGCATACTTATGAAAGAGACTAAGAACAGTGGGTCTGATCCAAAGTATTCTTGGATACATAATATTAATACATAGAACCTATGTATGGCCTCATCAAAACAGCTTACGTCCTTGAGTTAATCATTTACCAAACCCACACTGGAACAGAAAAAGGTGCAGCTCAAAACCACATTCAGATCCCCCAGGCCAACACCGTACTGACTGCAGAGTCCCCCCTAAACAGCCATAAAATGGCCATACGTTTATGCAGACAGTACCATAAAATCCAACAATCAAAGAAAGTGAAAGTGGCATGCAATGCAGAGGGGAATTTCTGTTTCAACGTGGGTTTGGTAAAACAGGGGTGCAAATGCTAGATGCAGATTGAGCCAAGTCGGTGGGCAGAGCCACAAAAAGAAGCCGCAGGAGGTGGAACCACAAAAAGAAGCCCAGGTGCAGGGTAGAAGAAGGGTAAATAAAAAGGAGTGAAAGAGAATAAAGCAAACATTGGTGGCAGCTGCCATTGAAACAGTGTTATTTTAATCAACACAGCCAATCACATCTTCAGTGGCAAATCAGAAGCCCTGCTGGGCAAAAGCCCACCAAGCCCCACCCATTTTCTAAAAACACTTGGCAGGCAACAAGGATGGTATGGGCAGACACCAGAGCCCCCATGGGCACCATGTTGGGGACCCCTGCTCCAACATAAACAAGAAGTAGAACCTAATACAGGGGTATGTAGCTGAAGGTGCAAGCTAGGCAAACAGGAATGCACTCAGTTCTCTGCGATTTCCATGGAGTTCTATAAAATCATGTATACCAGCTGACACAGATAAGGCGGGGGAGCCTGTCCTCTTCCCCATGTGTGGTAGGTCATACACTGCTAGCATAGGGCCTTACACATACACATCTGATCCCAGCCATATCTATGGTTGTCATAATTATGGCCTTTGACTAGTTGTATATACAAGACTCTGTCTCTTTAGGCTTCTGCAGATAGTCAGACTTGGTGAGGGACTGCACCTACTATTTCCATCCATCTTCTTCATGTACTGATCAAATATTTTGTATGATCAGGGTACTTCCTTGGTGGCTCGTTGTTGTTGTTGTTGTTGTTGTTCAGTTGCACAGTTGAGTCCAGCTCTTCACGACCCCATGTACCACATCACACCAGGCCCTCCTGTCTTCTGTCATGCTCCGGAGTTTGCTTAATTTCATGTTTGTTGCATCAATAACACTGTATGACCATGTCATCCTTTGCCATCCTCTTCTTCTTTGACCTTCAATCTTTCCCAGCTTCAGGGTCTTCTCCAGTGAGTGCTCCCTTCTCATTTGGTGGCCAAAGTACTTGAGCTTCAGCTTCAGTATCTGGCCTTCCAGGGAACAGTCAGGGTTGATTTCTTTTGGTGATTCTTACCCTGCAATTAATTTTAATTTTAAAATGGTTAGTCACTTGGGGAATGACACAGGGGGGATGAAAACTATAACTCCCATTGGGCTTTTCAAAAATACACATGCACAAAACGCTGCCAGTTCAAACTGATTAGCATCCTTTAGCATTGGTGATATATGGACTTAGATGAACACCAAATGTCAAGAATGTTTTAAAAACCACCACATATGTGATGACTGGTTTATGATTGAAATGACTGCTTTGCTCATTCTTTATTTAAAAATTGGCTGTGAAGAATTTTCTCTGCCTGAAAGAGTTGCAAAGCAGCTTATAATTGCCTTCCCTCCCCTCCCCACAACAGTCACCTTGTAAGGTAGGTGGGGCTGAGAGAGCTCTGAGAGAACTGAGACCGGTCCAAGGTCACCCAGCTGGCTTCATGTGGAAGAGTGGGGAATCAAACCTCTGTTCCAGATTAGAGTCTGCTGCTCTTAACCACTATACCATGCTGGCTCTCTAGGGGTGCGTAGTGCTGACAGGTATGAAGGGGTGAACAACATGCTGTCAGGCTTTAGAAAATTGTGTGTTACAGTTGCATTGCAATGTTCTAGTTGAATGTCTTGAAACAGCAACCAACCAAAAAGATCTGAGCTGTTCATGAACAACCCCTTGAAAAATCATATATTATATATGGCCTTTTTGGCCCTGTTTTGTTCCCAATTGAACCCAAAGCTGATTATAAAAATACCAATAAAATTTAAATAAACAGAGTGTAAATTATTTATTATTTATTATATTTTAAAAACGTTATGCTTAGATTCCACCCCCCACCCAGTCAGGTTTCCATGGCAGGTCCAAATTTAAACTAAATGTACAGGGAGGTGGAATAAACTCAAAACGTACATTAATATCCTGTGCTGGTCTTGTATCTGCTGGACAGATCACTGAAGGCTTATGAGGTACAGGCAAAGAGCCAAGATACATAAACCACTGGCCATACTATAGGCTTTAAGTATGTGCAACAAGAAGAGAAACAAAATAGCACCCTAAATCTTAAATCTTAAATTGAACTTCACTCTCCTCATTTCCGCTCTGAGTTTCCACAAAAAACTTAAGCAATAGGAAGAAGGAAACAGGAGGGTGTGAGAAAATGAACATTTCCTTTTCTTACATATGTGGCTCATTATTGCTCCTCCCATTCCTTGTATACCCTGAGGAACCAAGATACTTTAAAAATCACCTTCTATGGTTCCTGAAATGTAGGGGGGAAGGGCAACAGAAAGGGAAATTAAGATAGGAATGAATGACCTGGGGGAAGAGGGCTTGTGAGGGCTAGCAGTGGTTGGACATGTCAACAAAGGAACAAGCTCAATAGCATGTTCAGTTTGCAAGTGCTCCGCACCCCACAAGTATCTATGATTTAAGTCCACTGTAGATGCATGCAGAGTAAAGTCAAAATTAATACTTATAAATATTCAGATGAATACTGATAGTTTTTTTAAGTATTCCTCCAACTGCAGTATTCATCTTGTCAAGCTGGTCATGTCCTGGTCTGCATAATTATGAGCTGCCTGAGATTTGCCAGCAGTTCAATTAGAGAAGTTATTCACATTTAAATTTTGAAAGAGTGGCACTTCTTAAATATGAGGTATAATTATATCCTACTTATCTTTGATATTGGACACTAAGAACACAGTACATTTTCAAATATATATGTGCTAGATGCATGAAGCAGTGGATCATTTTTCAAGTACATGACTGTGAACCATTGTTCTGTTCTTTTAAAGCACAGGTCTAATCATGCAGTCTTCAGAAGTGTTACATCCTTCCAAGTCTGCTGAAGTCAAATGGGTTTAGAATGGTATAAGTTTGTTTAGGAGATTCTTAAAGTCCTTATTTCAGAATACTGAATGATATACCCTCTGTTAAGGATTTGTACACATATCTTGAAAGTTACACTGTCAAGTAAGATTGAGATTCCTACAAAGGTCTCTAAATGGTGAGCCTAAGTGTGGCTTGATATTTTAAAGATATTCTTCCCTGCCCACTTTGAATCTTGTTCAGAATGCCAGCGTGTTAGTGAAGTTTGTTTGCTCTGACTAGTTCACATTAGAATGATCATTCTAATAAAACTACATACTTTGCCAGCCCAAAGCCTTGAGTGACTGTTGCCCACCCACCCCTTGAGTGAAACACATACACAACAGATGGGTTATACTGGGTATTTATTTATGTACAAGCTGTTCTGCCTCAATTACATCCAATTAAGCACGAGTTACCTTACGCCTGCAAAGCAGGCTTCCTCAGGGCAAACCCACCCGGCTCAGAGCCAGGTTTGGAATCTTTCCATACCCCACTCGTCACAGCCCGCATGTCATATGCATAGAGAAGATGTGGGAGCCTACCCCAACCCACAACTGCTAAACCTTAAGGATTGATGTATGCTTTCCCATCCACAGAGAGGCCCCAGTCTGGCGTCCTGGACTGCTAAGCTACTAGGCGCCCAGTCTGAGGATCCCTCCTATCGCTGATATTTAGGGGTGCTTGCCAACACAAATAAACCCCCCTCAACCCATGCTTTTCCACCACTGAGGGGGTTAGCCATGGCTTAACTCCCCTCCCACCAAACCTCAGACTAGTTCTTGAAGACCATCCCACAGATCAGCCAGAAATATATCCGTACCCGTGACTGACAAGTGAACCCCATCTGTCCGGAATAGATGAGGGCACCCAAATTGGATCCTGGGGTGCTGAATTACTCGTCCCACCCTTGTGACCACAGCTGCTCCAATTACATTGTTCAGCCATCACCAAGCCTTGTCCACCTTCGATGGGTGGTACACTCCCCTCCATCCCCACTGAGGCAGCAGAGTGGACCAGACCCACATGGTGTCTGGGAACCACTGCTTAAGCATCCCCAGGTCTTTCAATGCCTCGTCCAACAGAGAGACTGCTGAACTATTGCCCAGATCATTTTCACCCAAATGCATGACCACGACCAGGGGAGTAGCTCCCGTGGAGCAGCGACTATGTAGCAGAGGTAGCAGCTGCCCCCAACGCATTCCTCTCTTCCCCAGCCATTCAACAGAGGCTCTGTCTCCGATGCCTAGCTGGGAACTGATGTTGGCGCAGCTGGCCCTCCTTCCTGCCTAATACACAATGGAGTCCCCACAAATCAAAACCTGGGTGGCTGTCATCTATGCACTGCAACCTGGAAAGAGATATGCTGTCAACCAACACTACCTGTGCATATAAACCAGGTATGCCCGTGACCGCCAGTGTCCCACGTACTGGACTTCCTCAGGTCTGAAACCCAGCCTGGCAGCCATAGAAGCTGCTCCGATGTGGAATGAATGGGTGCTGAAGTGGTTCCTGTTCAGTCCGGCCTGCACCAAGTCCCGGTGCACTACCACCCAGAACTGATATTGGGTTAGTGGGAGACCATTCTCATGCTGGAACAGTGGTCCAGGCCATTGCCCCATTGCTGCCGTCCAGCTAGCCAATGCACGCACCAGGCACAACTCCTTGTCCGGGTTCCTGTGCAGCGTAACTGACTGCCCAACTCCTCTCTGATCCATCTTGGACTGCCTTATCCGCAGGGTAACAGACTTGCTCCCAATGCTCACATCCGTTGTTAGCAATTCTCTTCCCCTCCCATCCCAGTGGGACCTGACCAGCAATTCACTTATTCAGAATGCTCCAAAGAAGGCCACCAGCATGGCTACCCTAAACAGCCTAGCCTCCCCCTGTGATGTGCAGGTGCCCCTGTAGGAGCAGACCAGTGTTCTTATTATGTCTGGCGTGAAAGGTTGCCTGGTGTCTGGGGCAGGTGGCATCTCCTTAACCCAGCCCTCCATCATGTGACATAGCCAAAAAATCCCCCATGTCTTCTCGTAGCCCCTGCACTTTTGAGTGGAAAGTGACCGCCGCCATGTATCCTTTAATAGTGCGGACAGCCAAATGTTTCCCCCTTAAGGCGATTGCGAACTGTAGCAGATGTTCAATGGGCAACGGCCAGAGCTGGTCGAGCCCCAAGTCCAACCTGAACTTGTAGAAAAACTCAAGGTGCCCCTTGTATGCCGCCCTTGTACCTGGCGCTAAAGAAGCCTCCATGGCTCGCTCGACTTCTCTTTGCCAAGATCCCACAGAGCCTCTGGCATCGCCTCCGATTCCTGGTTCGCCCCTGGAGCTAGTTCCCAGAATAGTTCCTCCTGGAAGCGAGATAAGGCATCCACAATGTTGTTATGCATGCCCGGCACATGTTCTGCCACGAACAGGATGATATAACGCAAGCAAAGCAGTACGAAAGTCTGCACCAGTTACATGACCCTGTGGGATTTCGATGTCAGCTTGTTGACCACCTGCACCACCACTTGGTTATCACAACAGAATTTGGCCACTTTATCCAGCAGTTGAAGGTCCCACAGGTGGACCGCCACCACCATCGGGAAGAATTCCAAAAAGGTCAAATCCCTCGTAAGGCCGGACTCAGCCCATGTGCGTGGCCAGCGATGTGTGCACCAGCTTCCCTTAAAGAAGACCCCAAATGCCAGGGCCCCGGACGCGTCTGAGGAGATATGCAAGGAGGCCTCCAGCAACATGGAGCCCCGCCAAAAGGAAACCCCATTGTACCCCCTCAAGAAATCCAACCACATGTGGAGGTCAGCTTTGATCCCCCCCCCGACACTTGCACCCTGTGATGAGGTAGCAAAACCCCTGTAAGGCAGTTGCAGATCCTGCAGATAAACACCTGCCCTGGGGTCACCACCCTGCAGGCAAAATTCAAATGGCCTAGTAGTATCTGCCATTCTCGCAAGGCCAGGCTCCTCCGAGAGCATGCTTGTTCCAGCAATGTTACCAGCCGAGCCACCTCATCGTCAGGCAGGTTGCAAAGCTGCCTCTCAGTGTCAATTAAAACCCCCAAGTATGAAAGACTATTGGCCGGACCATCGGTCTTCTCATGGGCCAAGGGGACCCCGAGTTCCATTGCCAGGTCCTGAAAAACATCCATAAAACTCCGACACTCATTAGTCCCCGCCCTTCCCACAAAAGAAATCATCTAGATAGCGGATCACCCCAGTGAGGCCTGCCCTTTGTTTCATCACACATTCCAGAAATGAGCTGAAGGCCTCAAATGCTCACAGGAAATTGAACATCCCATAGGCAGAGCCATGTCATAGGAAAACTGGCCTCCGAAAGTGAAGTCCAGTAGTCGAAGTCTCCCGGGTAGATTGGCAAGAGGTGGAAAGCGGACTTAATATCGCACTTCCCCATGAGCGCGCCCTGCCCACAACGGGCCACCAGTCACACAGCACTGTCAAAGGATGTGTAGTGTACTGTGGATAGCTCGTCTGGGATCCCGTCATTCACCAACCTCCTGTGAGGATACGATAAATGATGGATGAGCCTGTATTCTCCTGGGGCCTTTTTAGGCACCACTCTCAATGGGGAAATGTGGAGCGTCGGCATAGAAAGCTCCAAAAAAGGGCTCACCACCCTGCCTTCCCAGACCTCCTTGTCAATTTTCTGCTGAACAATTCCTTCCAACCCTGTAACCGAATTCAAATTCTTGGTCATGCTGTGTGTCCTATCACCCTCAAAAGGAATGTGGAACCCCTCCCGGAACCCTTGTTCCAGGAAGGCTGTCACCCTCCTGTGGGGGTACCCTCACAGCCAATCACATAAGATGTCAAACTTGATTGGGTTGCAGGCCTTTACTGAAAGCCCCCTCCTTGGTCCTCCGGAAACCTCCACTGTCCCTGTTTGTGGACTTCCCTTCGTCTCCTTTCCTATATGACCACGCCGAGTGCAAGCTTCCACACGTGCTGCAGGCATGCCAGTACTTGCAAAGCTTCCTGGAGCACATCACCGCATTGAAATCCCAGCAAACGAGATGGGGTTGAACCCAATCCTCGCCCAGCTTCCACCTGCGACTGGGCTACCATGTGCCCACTATCAGCATACCTGCCTAGGCCACAAACTATATGTAACACAAATCAGATTTCCCACTCTTATACAAAAATCAGCAATAGTTTTTCTAGATTTTATCATTTTTGTTGTTCAGTCACACAGTTGAGTCCAACACTTTGCAACCCCATGGACCACATCATGCCAGTCTCTCCTGTCTTCTGTCGTGTTCGTTGCATCGATAACACTGTCTAACTATCTCATCCTTTCCCATCCCCTTCTTCTTTCAGTCTTTCCCAGTCTTTCCCAGTCTTTCCCAGGATCAGGGTCTTCTCCAGTTAGTGCTCCCTTCTCATTTCGTGGCCACAGTATTTGAGCTTCAGCTTCAGTATCTGGCCTTCCAGGGAACAGTCAGGGTTGATTTCTTTTAGGATTGACTGATTCGATCTCCTTGCAGTCCAAGGGACTCTCAAGAGTCTTCTCCAGCACCATAGTTCAAAAGAATCTATTCTTCGGCGCTCGGCCTTCCTTATAGTCCAACTCTCGCAGCCATACATGACTACTGGGAATACCATTGCTTTGACCATGCGGACTTTTGTTGGCAGGGTGATGTCTCTACTTTTTATCATGCTGTTTAGGTTCCCCATCGCTTTCCTCCCAAGGAGCAGGCATCTTTTAATTTCATGGCTGCTGTCACAGTCTGCGGTGATCTGGGATCCCAGGAACGTGAAGTCTGTCACTACTTCCACGACTTCCCCCATAAGAGATGCCAATGTTGGATCAGGCCAAAGGCCCATCCAGTCCAACACTCTGTATCACACAGTGGCCAGAAATACCAGTGCCATCCAACTGTTGACCTCCCCAAGCACCAAGATGACAGAGCATCACTTGCCCCAGAGTCCCTATCCAGTCAATTCACAGAATCTCAGGGAAAATAAAATATGACTACAAACTACTTTACAATTAAATATAACCATGTTAAAAACCTAATAAATTAAAAAACAGCTTGGCTTTGACTGATACTATAAAATACAGCATTATTTTCAGAATCTAGTTTCAGTTTGAATCC
>NW_015177018.1:1137071-1140349 GCF_001447785.1 Gekko japonicus | reverse complement strand
CCCCCCCCCCTCCACACCCACAGCTGAAATGGTGCCTCGGTTTCAGAAGCCCTGTTCTTACGCAAAATCGTTTATCATCCTAGTGCCGAGCTCTAAAAGAATTGTTCTATTAAAACTGTAATTCCCAAACTGTGGGCTGGGACATGCTGGTGTGTCACAAGGGAACCGCTTGCGCACCATGAGAAATAAACAAACACTGCCCACAGTTGTCTTTGGGCTTTCTTGCGCAATAAATGATTCAGAGGTTATCTCAGGCTTCTTTGGAGAGCTGAGCAAGTTATAGGGGAATCGTGTGGTGCAGCTCTGGCTGAACGGAACCGCTACAAAATTGCAGAGGCAGAGCAAATGTTTAAATGCTCCTCTTGTGCAAAAATCAAATCACTTTCTGTACAGACAGCAAGTTGTAGGTTTTGGCTTGGCTCTGGCGTGTTCGCTTTCGATGTGCAGAATGTCTTCTCCATATGGAAACATTCCGATCTTTGGTGCCCCACCCAACATACAATCTGAAGTGGAATACGGTGCCTTATACTAAGTCAGGACATGGCTGTGTACTCCTGAGGACAGTTGCAGGCATCCTGAGGACAGTTGCAGGCATTAAATCCATTAAAGTCTTAGAAGGGTGTAGCTCTTCTTAGGACGATGCTATGGGTTTATCAAGATCACGCAGGGCTTTTTTTCTGGGGGAATGCACCGGAACAGAGTTCCGAAACCTCTTTGACAAAAATCCTTTTTGAAATGTTTAAAAGTTCATAAGTTTTCAGTATACAGATTGAAAACTTCATTTCCCTCTTGAGAGTTCCGGCACCTCTTTCCCCCAAAAACAAACAAACAAAAAAGCCCTGAAGATCAGTATAATTTACTCTGACAGGCTGTCTGAGGTCTGAGACAGGGGTCTTTCGTATCACCTGCCAGGCGATGCCAGGGATTAAACCTGGGACATTCTGCATGCAGAGCAAATGCTCTACCACAGGGCCAGTGACTTTCCCTTAACAGTCTAGTCCTGGCTAAACCAAAGGATCCCACCATTGGAATAGGCTGGCTCTCCCAACATCTGCATGAATAAGGGAATTCCAAAATAGTTCAGCTGCATGCACTCCTGAGGTGTCTATGTTGGAAGCAGCTGCATACAAGCAAGGGAGCATGCAGTGCAGACACACCTTTGTTTCTGTTCTGCATTCTCCCACAAAGGGGGGGGGGCAAGCAGCTTACAGTGTCCTTCTGTAGTCCTCCATTTTATCCATGCAATAACAATCCTGTGTGGGGCTTAGGCTGACAGAGAGTGACTGAGCACTCCCCATGAGAAGACGAAGAAGAGAAGAGATTGGATTTATACCCCGCCCTTCACTCGGAGTCTCAGAGCGGCTTACAAACTCCTTTCTCTTCCCCTCCCCACAACAGACACCCTGTGAGGTGGGTGGGGCTGAGAGAACTCTGGCACAAACTGCTCTTTTTCAAGGACAGCTGTGCCCGAGCTTGTGACTGACCCAAGGTCACATCAGCAGGTGCAAGTGGAGGAGTGGGGAATCAAACCCGGTTTTACCAGATTAGAGTCCGCACACTTAAGCACTACACCAAACTGGCTCCATGAGCTTCCATGGCAGAATGGAGAGTTGAACCCAGGCCACTCAGATCCTAGTCCAACATTCTAACCATGCGGGCTTTATCTATTCAATGTTGTTGTTGTTCAGTCGCACAGTCGAGTCCGACTCTTCGCTACCCCATGGGCCAGATCACGCCAGGCCTTCCCGTCTTCCACCGTCCTCTGAAGTTGGCTCAATTTCATGTTCGTTGCATCTATTCGATAGGCATGCCTATAAATAAAGACATTAAAATGTAATGTGCTTAGAGTTCTATTCAGCATGAAAAGATGAAGAGAAGGAAGAGAAATGGGCTTTTTCAATTTTTGTTTACCCTCTGAAGCATTCATGCCTAAATTTCCCACACGAGACTAGTGGTTTAGGGTGCTGAGCTGGAGATCTGCTTCATAAATGATGCCGTTTCCCCAGACTGGATGTCCACCAATTAGCACTATTTAAAAACCAACTCCCTTCAGGATGCTCTTGTTTGGCCAGCAATCAGTATTTGGGCACTTCAGAATCACTGGCCATTTTTGAATATCCTAAATGACTTGAAAAGTAATCACCATTTCCAGCTTGGTTGTGCAATCAAGCCCAAAGAAGAGTTGCTATATAATTATCTTCTACTACAATTACCATTATTTCAATGAGTAGTTTAATTCCTAAGATGAGAAACCTCTCTACTTTAAACCGCCTGGAAGCCCTGCCCTCTAGTCTATATGGAGGGGACAGTAGTTAGAGATTCTGTATGTGAACAGACAGTATTTTATTTATTTACTAACTTTTTGAAGTTATATTCTGCCCTCCCCACAAGAGGGCTCAGGGCAGAACACAGGGCCATTCGGCATCACAATATAACTACATTAGTAAACAAGTTAAGAACAGTTAAGAACAACAATTTAAAACAAATTGTCCTGTTTGCTTGTGCGCACAGTCTCCAGAGCTGGTGCCACTGGGTCTCTAAGACCTGCTTGACCTGGCCCACATAGAGATGGTGAACTTCAGCAGGGGAGGTATGCCACCCAGTCCAAGGCTTAGCTTTGGAGGCTAACGCCTGGTTCAAACTGAGATCACTCTCAAAGTAGGGCTTGATGGCAGAAAGAAGGAATGGCCAATGAAGCATTTATTTAGCATGATATCCATGATAGATCCTATTGCCGTTACAGAATGAGGGGCATCAGCATGCCTCTTCTTCAAACAGAGCCACTCAAAGCAATGGGATGAAATAAAAAAAGTGTGTTATAACACAAATACACCTTGGAGACCATTTTGATCGATTGTCCCTCAGTGCATGTAGACTACGACAGTGCCTTCTTTGTACTGAACAGGGGGCGGGTGGCTTAGTAACCCTTGGGTGTGACATCATAGCAGCAGAGGATGTTTGGAAAGAATTGTGATTTAAAGCAGAGCCGCATGATCTGGAAGGAGCCAACCAAGCAAAAGACGCAGTCTTTGAATGGGGGTGAATCTATGGATTGATACTAATTGGTCGATAAATGTGTTGCAATGCCTCCCCATGTAGCCATACACTAAAATCGTAATAATGGTTGTGTTTTGTAAGTGAGCAAGTGGAATGATTCTCGCCTGTAGAAGGGAAATATAGGTTTTCTATATGGTCACTCAAATTAAGTCCATACAGGTAAAGGTAAAGGTAAAGGTTCCCTTGCTCGAAAGCCAGTCGAATCCGACTCTAGGGTTGCG
>NW_015177018.1:1136522-1136688 GCF_001447785.1 Gekko japonicus | reverse complement strand
ATCTTGACCCATTATAAACAATGGGACTTTCATTGCATTTTCCTCATATCAACGCTAAATGGTGTGCAGCAAAATCTAGAAAGTCAACTGGTTGATGTTGGAAAGAATAAGAAATGGCCAATGAGGCATTTGCTTAGCATTAAATCAATGCATTCTGTGTAGTCTT
>NW_015177018.1:1126194-1132346 GCF_001447785.1 Gekko japonicus | reverse complement strand
AAATCTACAAGTGGATACTTGTTCTACTATGGAAACAGTTTGATTGAATGGACTAGTCAAAAGCAAACTATTGTAGCCATGTATACTGGAGAAGCTGAATGTGTATCAGCACAAAGTGCCAGCTATGAGCTCTACTGGATTATTCATCTACTGAAAGACTTCAGTATAGATGAACCAAAGCCAATAATACTTTTTGAGGACAATCAAGCTTGTATTGCCATCTGCAAAGGTGAAGGCACCAAATCTAAAAACAAGACTATCACATTCAAATGTCACTATGTTAAAGAGCTGCAAGACCAAGGACTGATTGAACTCCAATACTGTCCTACTGATCAGATGATTGCCGACATCCTGACCAAGGTACTTGACAAGCAACGTTTTGAGACTCTTTGTGAATGCTTGAATCTGCATGACTTTCGTGTTATAACTTGAGAAGGGGTGTTGGGTATTACAAGTTGAAAACACTCAGTATATCTGGGGTTAAATGTTTGTTTATGTTACTCACAGGAAGTCACATGTTTTTCATGTAACCAATGTTCTTTAGCTGTAGAATACCCGGGAATTTTCTCCCTGATCTAGGAATTTGATTGGGACTAAAGTATCAAAGTATATTACCATTTTATGGCTTCTCTTCCCGTTTTTGTTTTGCTGTTCTGAAGAACAAGAAGAGTAGCCATACTCTCTCTCCTCTTCTAGTTTTGTCTTTGTAGAGTAAGGATGTAGCCGATTATGCTCTGTTGTTATTTTCATCCCAGTTACCCTTCCAATGCTAGAATTTAGTAAAAACTTTATATTTTAATCACACATGGACTCCGAGTCTGAATTATTTCACTCAGGCACTGCTGGGCTGTCTTATCTCTGCTAAATACCATTTTTTCAATATCTCACTATCACCCAACAATAGTATTAAATAATAGCAGTTTATAGGAATATATTTTTACATTTATTTATGGTGTTTTACTTTTTTTAAAAAAGAGGATTATTTTAAAACTTTAATACAAATGTATAGTCCTGCTGCATGGCTACTGTCCCATCTGGACTATCTTCTGGCATTAGCATAGAAGGAAGCAAAGGTGTTATTCTCTGGAGAGTCTTGTTTGGAGTCTGGCTAAAGCTGCATGTAATCAACCACTCTTGCCAGACAAATGGATTAGCAGCAGAAGGCTGGTATCGGAAAGTATATCACCCAGCAAGTTGTGCTTGCTTGTCGTGGTCTGCTGCTGCCTGTCCATAAATACCAATGGTATAAACCTATGTTTTCTTAGTCATGGAAGGCTTATTGTCTCCCTTCTCTGGTCTTCTTCTATTAATGGTTATGACAAACTAATGATGCTGGGAAAGGAAACAGATTCTCTAATTTGCTACAGCTGCTTTGTTTACTGTCTGGGATACATGTTGCATAAAGGCAAATGTGGCCTCTTCTCGTGCTGGTGGAACATCAGCAGAACACAGTGGTTACCTGGCCTGGTTTTGAGTCTGCAATCTAGATGGCAGTCGTGGGTGGTCTGTTGTTTGACATGCCACTTTCTATCCTTGGCACAATATCTCACTGAATTTGGGTCTGTGAATCTGCAACTTTACTGCTCTGTGCACAGGGTACCTAAGCTTCTGAGAAGGGATGTGGCTTCAGACTAAGTCCATGGCTTCCAGATAGTTGTTATGAGAACCAACCAATACAATTTCACATTTGGATAGTGACTTTTCCTGTGTATCAGGGATACACACAGGCTTCAAATTGGAAGCCATATCATTTGTACCATGTTGCCCAGGTGCCCTCAGTATTGACAGCTGTTAGTCTAATGAGTGAGTCACAGTGCTTGGAGAGAAGTGAAAACATACAAAATTGTGACGAACTGCCAAGGTGTGGCTGTTGTCAGCAGGTCTGTTCAAAGTATTAATAATTCTATAGTATCGCGGAACAGGCACCATCTCAATAATCCTGTAAAGTGGTCAACAGCATCATCCCCACATGGCCTATAAACTGTGAGGTGCCCGAGAAAGGCTCCATCACACAATGGTGGGGCAAGTGAGATTTCAGCCTGAGCAGTCTCAGTTCACACATCATTCCCCCAAACTCTCCTGCCACGGCTCAGCGCTTTCCATCTTTAATGCTCAATGGACAAAGCAAGTCTTCCTTCAGCATGAGGTTATTTCCTTCACACGAAAGCAGGGAGGAGTTGAATTCAGGAGAAGAGTTGTCGCTGAGGCAAACAGCTCAGCATATGGCTCTCTCCCTCTTTCTTCCTTCAGTAATTATTCTAAAGCTCATTAGTCAGGTCCCCCCCCCCGCCCTCTTTTAGAGATGACTTTGCTAATTTATGATCCCTAAGGGAAAGGAGTGCCTGTGTGTGTAGAGGCCAACTTCTCCTTACACAGATAGTGAGATCTGCATTTACACACAGGCGCCTATGCGCACACACAGAGGGCAGTTCAATTTTCCTTCAGAGGTGGTTGGTTTTGCAGTGAGGATGTGGAAAGACAAATTCTGTTGCAACTCCGGGGAACTCAGGCGTCCCTTAAGGACTGGAAGTGTAGATCTGCCGCTCTTTCTTTCTTTCTTTCTTTCTTTCTTTCTTTCTTTCTTTCTTTCTTTCTTTCTTTCTGTCTCAGTCAAGCCTAGTCCCTCCCCCGTGTTTTCCCCCGTTCGAAAAGCCCAGAGGTGACTTTTCGCCCTCCGAGTAGCAACACGCTGGTGTCTGTCTTTCTTTCTTTCTTTCTTTCTTTCTTTCTTTCTTTCTTTCTTTCTTTCTTTCTTTCTTTCTTTCTTTCTTTCTTTCTTTCTTTCTTTCTTTCTTTCTGGCTCAGTCAAGCCTAGTCCCTCCCCCGTGTTTTCCCCCGTTCGAAAAGCCCAGAGGTGACTTTTCGCCCTCCGAGTAGCAACACGCTGGTGTCTGTGCCCTCTCTCCCCCGCCCCGAATTTCAGTTTCTTAATTTACAGCGCAGGTTTTTATTTATTTATTTTAGTTTATTTTTAAGAGCAGAAGGGGAGCTGGCTCCGTGGCTGTTGCTCCCTTAGCATCGGGACGGTCTTATCGGGGCTGAAGTTTGGCGCATTGCACGCGCCCCCCCTCCAAGTGATTATCTGTCGAGGACCTCTTGAGCCATCTCCATCTCTGCAGCGCGCTGATAAGACAGCTGTTTCTCTCGCCGCCGTGTCTCTCCGGGCCTCGGTCTGTCTTTGGGTACAAACTGGGGCTTTGTTCGCCTGGCCTGGTGCTGTCACTTTCTCTGTTGTGCGGGCGTTTGATCCGAGCACAAAAGGGGGAGGGAAACGCAGAGAACAGGGAGGCAGAGGGCGACGGGACCGATTGCCGGGCTGATAGGAAGGCATGGGTGTCCCCCCCCTTTTAAAAAAAAGAAACGTGTGTTACACCCAAGTTGAAAGGGAGCGGTGGGGAGAAATACTCGCCCAGATAAGCCGCGTAGGAGAAAGCCCCCTCCCCTTTATTCCAGCCAGGGATAACAACGAGTTTCTGCCGGGAAAGCAAGCAGATGGCTTACTCCAACCTAAACCCAAATAATGATCATTTATCTTTCCTTTCAAGAAGTTCGGGGATTGCTGGTGCCCTTGCCTGGAAGGAATCGCCCCCATTAGCCTTCTTTCCCTCCCCCACCTTTGTCCATACCCATCATTCACGGGTAGGAGAGGGGGGAGAATAAGTCATAAGAACATTAAACGTGTTAGGTTAAAAAACAACAACCGAGAAACAGTATTGCCACGTGGAAGCCTACAACTGAGTCCTGAACCTGGCTTCGGCATGTACAGGGCAACCCTACATATGTTGATTGGGAACTTCGGAAGCAGCCCCCCCACCCCACTCCGAATTCTACGGGATGCCCTCCCTAGGAAGCGTGCAGTTTGGTTTCAGCAGAACCTGGTTCCAAGACAAGGTAAATCGGAAAGGAAAGGAAGGGGAAACTCCCCCCCCCCCATTAAAGGGGTAAATTTGTCGTGTACAATGTGGTAATTTGGGAGCTTGAACTGTGTAGAGAGTCTAATCCACCCCTGCGTGGTTGCTATACAGTCTCATATTAGCGACCCTGCCCAGTAACATAGCCAGTAACCAAGGGGACCCCCGCTGTTTTAAAGTCCGGTCTCCCAGTTTATACAATTTCGCACACCGGCAGCGCTAAGTAGCAACTCTCTATTTGAGACAATAAGCGCAAATCAGACCCCAGGTTCCAACTCTCCTCCCCCTCCCTTAAACTGAAACCACCTTCCCTTTTGATCCTGGGAAAAGACTCGACCTTAAAAGTGATGTTCTTTGTGGCTACGATAAAACAATGGCTTGCTAGGAAAGATTTCATAAAATGAACAAACGCTTAACTTTTTAATTCCTAGCTGCTTTTGTGATTCCTTGGTAGGCTGGCTGTGAAGGGCTGGCGAAAAGGGAAAGCGACGATAACGCGCACAGGACGAGCTCGGGCATCTGTCCATGGTCCTGAACCACCCCCAACTTGGCGGGCAGGGGGAAAATGCGGCGTGTTGGCTCTTTAGATTCGCATGCGGCTTCTTGGGATTCCCTTGTTTGTTTCCCTCCAGCCTCCAGCGTACCAATATCTATCTACCCTTACCACAATCACTGTCAAAGGTAGCTTGCTGAATCAAGTCCATCTTCCTGCACAGGCTTATTAAAAGTAGTTTTCTGTTTGTTTGCTGAAGTTACCGAGATGCTATTTTGTATTCTTGTGTTTAGTTATTGTTGAAAGGGGGGGGGTCTGTTCTGCTTTGAACAGTGCTGCCCATAGCCAAAAGTTTTGCGTATACTTTAAAGAAAACGAGCAAGTGTGTGTTAAGTTCTATTATGCGACTGCCGATTTAGGAATGGAGCAAAAGCGTCTTGTGTAACTTTTGAAAAGGTAGATGCCTCTCTGTTTTGTGCATGACGTTTTGGTGTTTCAGTAAATACAGGTTTTATTTTGGAAACTGGTCTGGAAGTACACGTCCATCCACTAAAGATAGGTGGGGACCATTGACTTTAATAATTGTCTGCAGAGGAAGAGGATATGGGAACAGGGAGGGTCCCCAAAATGATTTGCCTGGTCACAGTGACAGCGGAGGAGTTTCACTCGCTACAGTGTTAAGTAATGGGTTATTCTTTTTTTTAATCGTTCAAGTTAATAAGACTTGCGAAACTTTAGGTCCCTACAATGTAGATGTCTGTGCCGGACCACCTTTAAGAAGCCCCACTTAGCTCTTGGCAAATTTCATTTCTTCTTTCTTAACCATTGAAAAGTGTAAATGTTCGGAGCTTCTGTTGAGCTGTTGCTTTTTGAAAACTTAGCAAGAGCCTTTAAAAAAATCGATTGGATGGGAGAGAATGTCAGTTCACTAAACGGTTTACGTCCTGGCATTTCACAAGGTTGCTTTTCTTCGACAAAGCTGCCAGTCTCTGCGGAATGTTCCTGAAGTGGTAGCTTTGGGCTCAGAAGTAGTGAGAAACTCCTCCTCGGGTTATGCCTGTCGATAGCAGACGGTGCCCTTGCTCGTCGCCTCCCGTTTTCTCTCCCCCCCGCCCAATCTTTCTAAGGCCGATTTGCCACACAATCATCAGGCTTCATCAGGAGATGATACTGAAGGAGGGGCGTGTCCAATGGGTGGGTAGAGGGGAAGAACCTCACCTTCTGCTCAGCTGTGGGAATCCTAAGAGAACATACCGGGGCCTGGAAAGGACTTGGCTAGAATCGGCTAACTGCCCCTTCCCCACATTTAAAAGGGAATAAAGCAAGAAGTCCAAGATATGTCATGGGTTGTAGACATGGGAGCCCTCACGGCCTGCGTCTTTGAAGTGAGAGTCATAGCCAAGGCTTACTAGGAAGGCGTCTGACTCTTTCTGTTTAGGATCTCTTTCAGCCCAGATCTCTCTCTGTCTCTGTCTCTGTCTGTCTCTCTCTCTCTCTCACACACACACACACGCACACTGAGATCTGATTTTACATTCAGTAAGTTAGGGCTCGGCAGAAAATGCAGCGAGCCTCTAGCCCAATTGGAAGGGTTGGTTTAACACTGTGATGCCATAACTGCAGACTGCCGGGCAAATCGGAACATCGAAGTTCCTCGTGTTGCTCTCCATGGCTGGCGGCGTCGAGACAACAGGGATATTATATGGACCAAACAGCCGGATAATCGAAGGCTCCGGCAGCCGGTCCAT
>NW_015177018.1:1123451-1126114 GCF_001447785.1 Gekko japonicus | reverse complement strand
ACCCTCCCTCTCTCCCCCCACCCCCTCCTCCCCTCCCATCAACCTAGTCCCGAAAGCTCTTCCTGCGCGCGAGAGAAACCAGGTTGAAGTACTGAGGAAGGACACGGAAGGGCAAAGCTTTGGAAAAGCATGTGGAGGGTGCATCGAGCAAGTCGGGAGCACCAGGGAGGGGGGGAAATATAAGCACTGGTCTTCCCCAAGACCAAGATGCCAGAGCTTCTGAAATGCGCGCGTGCGTGTCATTGAGAAAAGGCAAGTTATGGCAGGACACCAGCCACGGGCTCTTTAAAGGTCTGTTGTCCAGGAGTAACAAATCTCCCCGTAAAATCGTATGCAGAGGTAGTATGCCTACCCCCCATGACCCTGGAGTCCTTTGCACAGGGCTTCATTATCACCCTTGTTCTTTATCACCCTCCAGCATCCTGTTGTCGTGTGTGTGTGTGTGTGTGTGTGTGTGTGTGTGATGGGGGGGGTGGGGTGGGTGAGATCACAGCGATGACTGAGAAGGTTCTTGGGTCTGAAGTTGTCATTGAAAACGGCTGCCTCTAGAACTTCTCTAGGTATGAAGTTCTGGTTAAGGCAACGTCAGCCCGCCTCTTTCATCCTGCTCTGTTTCCAAAAGGGATGACTTCTCCCAACACACTCACACCAACGCACTCCTTCTGCGGTTATCCAGGGCACCGGGGATTAAAGGATCGTGTGTGTGTGTGTGTGTGTGTGTGTGTGTGTTGGGGACTGGGCAGGGGGAACTCGTGTAAAGCACTTGCCTCGGGATAGGCAACCCCCTTCCCTCAGCCTAAAGAACCGGGCAAATGCATCATGCATGCTCCCTAACTGAGATATTTCGTCGCTCAGACGCGCCGTGCGGAAGCTGTGGGCAGCTTCCCCACGCGGATTGCATCTCTCTAGCCCAGGAAAGTTTTCCTACCAAAGGAGCAAGGGGGTGGGGGGTGAGAAAGAGAGCGAGGAGGGGGACACCCGCCTGCCTGGCAAGCCTGCCAGCCACATCCCCCGCCGCTGTCCCCGGACGCTGCCTCCCCCCGTCCCCGTCTGTCTCTTCGCCTGCCCCCGCGCTGAGGATGGTATCGCTCGGCTCAACCCACCCTGACGAGGGACTCCATTGAGCCTGCCGGATTGACATCGAGCGGCAGCCAATGGAGTCCGGCCGCTTCTTGGGGGCGGCGCCAAGGGTGGCTCCTCCAACCAATCGGGAGAGCGAGAGGCCTTCCGAACAGGTTCAGTTGTCTCTGGATGCGGCGTATACTTCCGCGCGTGGCACCCGGGATAGGTGGGAGAGCCTGGCACGGCTGCAGAGACACATACGCGCGCACACTCGTGCGGAAGCAGAGGAGCGCCGGGTGATACGGTTCCTATAAATCTGTGCTCCAGTCCACCTCCCATTTAAGGCGTCCTCCCCCCTTATGCCTGCCCTCAGTTAAGAGATGCAGCAGCTTACTTCGATTGGGAGCTGCTAGAAAGAAAGCAGGCGGCAGAGAGAGGGGAGGCTTTTAAGAAGCCCTCTTTCATTCCCTTCTTTCCTTTGTTCCTACCTTTTTTATTTCTCTTCCCCTCCCCCCTTTTGGTTGAGTTGTGTTGTCACGGGAGAACCTCACGCTCCTGTCACGCTGTTTTTTTTTTAAAGTTCTCCCCCCCTTTTTTTAATTTCCCCCCTCCCGATTTCTTTTAGCGCTGCGGGAGTGGAGAAGAGGAGCTTTTTATTTATTTTTTTCTCCATTTTTTTAAAAATTTGCTTTTATTTACAACTGTCCTAGGTTTTGGGGTGTTGTCTTGTAGACCTTTACCCGCCTGCTTCTTAAGACTCATCCTTATTGGGAGACCTTACATCGTTACTTTTATTATTTTTTTAAAGCGGAAGAAAGAAAGGTAAGTCGCGCTATTATCTTGATATTTTGGTAGCGTTTCTGTAACTGCTAAACTGGCTGTACAGTCGATACAAAGAAATGCTCAAAGTGCATGCCGTATACCATCAAGTTTATCGCACAAGCTTCTGCTTGGGGCTCCAGCAGTTCGTGTCCTCTGCAGTGGGCTCATAGGGCTAGATATAACCCACCCACCCCCGGTTCTGTCTCATATAGAAATCTCAGGATGAAAGAAAGAAGACGAAGCGCGGATTGTATCTGATTCTTTTTTACTCTGTGATCTGAGCAGTTGCAGTGCACAGGATTACCCCAGGCTAAACTCAATGGCCGTAGACTGGAGTAACTCTGCCGTAGGGTTGCATTGTTAGATACCCATCCGGAGCTGTTCACGAGGCTCCAGATACATACAGCAGTGAGCGAGAGGTGTAAAGTTCAACGCCTTAAAAACCCACCTCTGATCGTGAAATGCATCTCCGGGGTTGGACCGGCGGGAAGCAGCCGGCAGGGTGGATGAATGAATGTAACGTGGGTCTCTTTGAAGAGCTTAAACCGGCGCTTGCAGATCAGCCGGGATAAGCTCCCGAACTCTAATTGCATTAGCCAAATAGCATTTGGGTGGCTGGGGGGGAGAAGGGGAGGGGGAGAAGCCGCGAAAGGCGAGGGCTCGGAACTGGCCAGACCGGCAGGTCCCGGCGGTTCGGCGGATGCTTCGAGAGATGCCGGGATCTCACAAGCCCGGGGTGGGGCGAGGCGGGGGCGGCGGGATGGGGGCGCCACACTTTT
>NW_015177018.1:1122087-1123422 GCF_001447785.1 Gekko japonicus | reverse complement strand
CCCCCACCCCGTCGGGAACCCGGCACCGTGCCGGAGAGGACGGCGGCTGAGGCGTTCCCGGTTCAGAACCCACGTTCGTTTTGCCGGGTGTCAGCACTTAGGCGCCTTTTGTTGAGTAGGGGTGAGCGAGGCGCACACACGCACACACACTCCCCTCCTCCCCCCAGCGGATGTTTGAATCTTGCAGGAGAGAAGTTAGCCGCGAAGGAAAGACCATACACACACACAGAGACGGGGCGTGGGGAATCTGGCCGGGCATTGAATAGGACGTGTATGCACACACACACACACCTCTCTTCTCGCCTCCTTCCCCTGTATTAGAGTGGCTGCCAGGCTCTCTATCGAGGACCGGCACGGGCGCTGCCATTGTGGCTTAATGTATGCCCAGCACGTTGCTATGTGTGTGTACCCACCTATTTTCTCGTCTGGAAAGCATTTCGCGGGAGAGCGAGCTCCCGGTGGCGAATTGGTAGCCTTGGACTCCCTTCCTCTCGTTTTGGGTTGCTTCAAGTCGATGGGGAGGGGGGGGGAAAACTGGACTCGAGGCGCTGCGATTGAATGAATCATGGCAGGCTGACACGAGCGGGCTGGAGGGTCGGGCAGAGGAAGGCTGAAAAGGCCCCCTAGCCCCTAGGCAAGCTTTCCGAGGACGGGGGCGGTCTCCGCGCGGGCTGAACCCACAAACACACCCCTCCATGCCCGTGAAGTGTGGATGTCCCCGTGGGAGATTTGATCCAAGCGTCAGGGAAATCGTTGCCTCCACATCGCCAGCAGAATGTTTTTAGATATTCTGGAAGGCTGCGATATTCACCTGAGCTCTCGGTAGAGGAGACATTAGTGGGATTTCTCTGGAGTGGGACGGCGGGATGGGAGAGCCAGACTTTTAAGGAACCTTCCCACGGCAATCATAACGCTCGGCGGGGAGGGCTGTGCTTTTATATCCGGGAGACACGTTTTTTCTTTGTTCTGAGGAAGCGAGGGGAAGGGATGCCTCCGTTCCGGTGTGTGTGTGTGTGTGTGTGGGGAGGGGGGCGTTTTTAGATCCTCCTCAGGGGACAAAAGAGGATCTCCGCCATTCTTAATTCCAAGCAGGCACAATAGAAAGGGATCTTGCTGCCGCTGCTGCTGCAGGAAAGCGATATAAACTGAGCCTTGGGATTGTCGCCTTCTAGCTTCGCCTTCTCGGGGCAGGCTGCAAAACGGGCATTTACAGCAGCGCGGCGGGTTAACGTCGCGAAGTTAAAAGCCACTCCGCCTTGCCGAGGGCACGCCTTTGAAAACCCGAGCTCGACCTCCCCCCCCCCCCCCCCCACCGGGTGCACAGTTTACCACGGG
>NW_015177018.1:1064728-1122058 GCF_001447785.1 Gekko japonicus | reverse complement strand
ACGGGTGCCCGCCCCCCCAGTACACTAAAGCTTTAAAAAAAAAAAAAAGCTGTGGCTTTCTGCGCCTTCGCTGCTGGAAAGTGGCCCCTCCAAAACTGTAGAGGGCTCCGTCGGTTTCACTCCGAAAGAACGAGCGCGCTACTCCGCTCCCGATTCAGGGTGCCCTGCTAGGTGCCACCCAGGCCTGCCTGGCACCATGTCCAACCAGGTCTCTTCCACCAGCGGGCGAAGAGGGCCAGAAGGGTCTGCCGCCTGTCTCGGGGCTTCAAGGGCATCCTAGCCGAGAGAAGCCCCGCGGCGTCGCGCTTCCTGCTGGGGTGTCCCGCTCCCCCCCCGCGGCCCGCTCTGCGTGGGCAAAAGCTCCTTGCGGGCCACGTCTCCCGCACAGCCTGGGCAGGTGTCCGCCACCCGCCTCCTCCGCGCGGAGGACTTCGCGAGGGGGCAGCAGGTGCGCGCCTCGTGCCGGCTAATTGTCGGCTGAAGGTCACGCCGGCGAGGAGGTGGCCGGTGCCTGGCGGGCCGGACGGCGGGGCCGAGCGCTTGGGAAAGAGGGAGAAGGAAGAGGGGGCCGCATCTTGTCGCAAGGGGCAGCTCGGAGGCTGCAGACCTCCTCCGGTCCCTTCCTAGGGAGTCATTCTCCTCCAACTCAACGGGGCTTTATTCCTGACGCACAACTGCACCCTAGATCCACCTGCCTGGCTTGACGTCTGGGCCGGCTGTTTTAGGAGGCTGCAGCAGCTACGCCGACCTGGAGCCGTGTATTCTCGAGGCCACTGAATCCGGCCTGCTTGGTTTCCGCGCGGGGTCGAGGGCCCGGGGTTCGGCAGGAGCCAAGCCCCCGTCCCATGACACTGGGACTACCTTGCGGGGAAGTGGGTAGGATCTGTTTCCGAGTCGACCGTCTTGGGAGGCTCGGGTGGCGATGTTTCGGAAGCCACCGTCGAGCAGAGCACCCCGCGGCTAAGAATTGTTGGCCTGTGAGCAGGGGCTTAAGCCTGCCGTCCTAAAGGTCGACACGACCCAGGAAGTCCCATTCAGCCCTTTTTCTGAGTAGACATGTTTAGGATGGCAGTGTGGCCTGGCCCGGAGGACCGCAGCTCTGACAAGGGCCCGCTGCATAACGAAGTCTTTCCCAAGGCGTTGGTGAGAAAGCTAGCCCCTGATTGCAGTCCAGGAAGCACTTAACCCAGTTTGGACTCAACGTAATTTTGGGATCGACAGATCCACCTCCCCGCCCTCATTACTTAGCCCACCAGATATTCTGTTCCAACCGGTAAATGCCGCCATGACGGCTTAAGTGTTTTAGGGAGAGAGCCACGGACGCCCGGTCCCATTCTCTCCCATTAATTTTTAACGAGACTTTCCGTACAGCTAAGAGGTTTGGTGGACGGCAGCCAAAACCGCTCACTCGAAACCATCTACTCCAGAGTAAGTCTATTGGCCCGTAAGGTTTCACACAAAAGTTGCTTTCTTCTTCATTTGACATGTTTCCTTGGAAGTCAGACTCGTGAACCTCTGCGGCACTTACTTCCCGTAAAGGACCTGCGCCCTGGCACCCACATTCGGAACGACAGTCCTGTGCGGGAACCGGGAACCCGATTCGCTGAGGGTTGCCTCCGAAGTCTGTACCGCAGCGTTCACGTGGACTCACTCCCAGCAAGGGTGCATCGACGGCGCTACTTGCCTCCGGATCCGCCTTCAGTCCCCAGGCAGAGGTATCCCGTTAATTTCAACGAGATTTACTTTCTAGTAAGTATGCCGAATATGGCGTGCCTTAGTGGCGCAATCCCAATACGCGTTTACTCGGAAGGGGGGGGGGAAATCCCACATTATGGAATGGTGCTTGGAGGGAGGAAACTGAGCACAGGATCGCAGCCACCATTGCAATCCTGTGCGTCCTTCTGAGGAAGCACGCATAAGGCCGGGCGGTGAGTTGAGGATCGTGGCAGCCGAACAGCCCGTCCCTGCTTACCGGGAAGGCACGGGGGCCGATGCCAACGCGGCCCACTGACCACGCCAACGCGCCACTGCAGCGGTCTTCAGGGGAAACGAAACGCAGAGCCTGGGGCTCAGAAGCCATGCCCAAAGGCCGAATCGGATTTATTCCCTAAAAAGGGAGAGGCCCCCTGGTCTCCAGAACACCCCGTAAGTTAGGAGTGGCGAGGACGAGTTGCAACCCTGTCCTGAGTGAAGCGTAAGAAGCTGCGCACAACCATTTCCGAGGCCAGCCATTCGTTTCCAAGCGCCAACTTGGGTGAGTCAGAGGTCACTTCATCAGATGCACCCGGGTGCAAAATCCATTAAGCAGATCCACCTTTACGCACAGTAGAAACGCCAAGGAGGGGAGGAGATGTTCGAATGGGAGGCGGATGGAGAACAAGAAGAGCCTTCCCCCGGTAATGGTTTAAAACCGGCCTTTCTTTGTAATCTATCTCCTCCGCTCCCCCCTTTCGAATGGGCTGTGCGTTTCAAGGCATCTGATCAGGAGAGCTCTGACTCATGAAAGCAGCTGCTGGAATAAATTTTATGAGTCTTTGAGGTGCCACTAGACTCCTG
Source organism: Gekko japonicus (assembly GCF_001447785.1). Taxonomy (NCBI): domain Eukaryota; kingdom Metazoa; phylum Chordata; class Lepidosauria; order Squamata; family Gekkonidae; genus Gekko; species Gekko japonicus. The sequence goes on along the minus strand of NW_015177018.1, from coordinate 1,119,502 downwards.
CTTAATTTGGCTGCTCCTGACTAACAAGGCTGCCCATCTGGAATTAATCTCTGCCCAGGATCGCGTTACACAACGCTGGCAAAAATAAGGGTGTGTGTGTGTGTGTCCAGATGAAGGTGCCTTCTACTGATCAGGCCTTTGGCCTCTCAAGGTCAGCCGTGTCTTAGGAACTCAGACGGAGGGGTTTTTCCCCACATCAGCTGCTAGTTGGTCCTTTCAGCCGGGGAGAGCAGGATTGCACCCGGACTCTTGGCTCTTTCCAGCACCACACATAATTCTAACACATGCAAACATTGCCAATCTCTTGCCGACAGTCAGCCCCAGATTAATGGTGTGAGAGTGTTGGGTGATAGTACAGAGAGGCTGAGGCGCTAATAAGGACCCAAATGTGTACTGCGTTTTGCCTCATTGAGCCGGTCTCACCTTGTTATTACATTTATTCCAAACAGTCAACGCGTGGGATTGCCCTTTCCTCCTGTACTCACAACAACCCTGCGAGACGGGTTCGGCTGAGAGAGAGAGAAATTGCCTCAACTCACCCATTGGCTGAGCTGGGAAACTGAAGTGCTGCAGCCTGATTAGCTCTATCACATCATTAGTGTTTGATCTGCCGCCGTATGATAGTCCCAACCCTTTTCCTGGGGCTTTGAAGCAGTTCCCCCTACTGCGCAAGCGCCTTCTCCTGTTGGCTTCACGTGGGGGCGGAGCCTCACCGTAGTTTGCAAGATTAATTCCGCCCCCTCGCCGCGCGCAGGCGCAGCTAGTTGTCATTCAAGCTGCGGAGGTTCCTTTTTTCCCGCCAGCGCCGACCTCCTGCTGTTGTGCAGAACGCTCCGGCGGAGTCTTCTTGCACCGAAGCGGCGGAAGCAGGCGATTGCTGTAGGTCTGGGTTTCATTCCCTTTTTTCCTGGGGGTGGGCTTGAGCTGTAAACTGGCCTGGCGAAAGCGTTCGGACTGCAGTCGTGGGTGCTTTTTTTGGAGGTGGATTTCTTTGGCTCTTAAACTGAAGCGGCTTCCCTCTCCCTGGCTACCACGCGCCTCCTTTCCCGCTCTTATGCATGCTATTTGCAAGGCTCTGACTCTCTTCTGTAGGCCTTCTTAGGCAGCGCACGTTGGATTGCAGTTGAAGTGACGACTTCGCGTTGCTAGTCTAGCGGGCACGCTGTTAATCGCCTTTCCGAAGCGGGGTAAACCAGATAAACATTTTAAGAAGTCTGTCCCCCCGCAGACTCAACAGCGTCTGCTTTCAAAGTTCCCCTTAACCGGAGTGTCAGGATTCCGTTGAGGTTCATGGGCGTTCTTTCCAAGGGAGGCTGCCGTCCCAGCCAATCTAGCGAGGCAGTTTTGTTGAGCTCAGTGGGGTTTATTGCAAACCCGGTCGAGAGTGCAGTGGCTGAGAAGTTTGAGCGCACTTACTCGGGGGTAAGTCTCCTTGGGCCCCATCTGGTTGTCTTTCTGAGAGTTATGCGCAAGACTGCGATCTTAGTTGTTGCTAAACTGCCGTCATTAGAGGCCCACGGTTGCGTGCACGGGAGGGGGGGGGAGGCTTTGCGGGGCAGGTGTTCACATTTACGCGTTTGCCTTTTCCTTCTAGAAAGAAGGACCTCTCCGCTTCCCGCCCCGAGCCAAGCAGGAGTTACGCGAGTCCTTGCAAAGCAATAGTAGATTGGTATGCAGTGGCCGATTCACTGTACGGGATCGCCTTCTCGTTGGAGCCGCGGATCGCGCTTTGTTTTTTGCGGCCCGTTGAAAAGGCGGGGGAAAGGGGCGCGGGGAGCGCGCTGCAGAACGTCGGCGGCGGGCCCACGCGAGGCCTGTGAGAAGAGGCGGCCGGGCCACGTGGCTCCTATCGGAATTCTCTCTCTCTCCTCTTCCCCCACCCTGGGCGCGCGCGGGTCGAGGCGAGCCCAGGTGGGAAGCGATTGCCGGCCGGCGGGCGCACCGCATGGCCGCGTGCAGGGATCCGCTCGCCAATGGCAGCCCTCTTTTAGGCAGGCTTCCTTAATGGGCCCAGAGAGCACCTGACGGTGGCCGCTTGACCTTGGTCGGCTAGAGTTTACCCTTCAGCGGGCCAGTTCCCTTCGGTAGCCATTTTGCCTCCCTCTTAGACCCTTGAGTTCGGCTCCAGCAAGGCTTCTCATTTGGAAAGGAGAGTGAACAAAGCCTCGCGCTGCATTACTTTGATTCTCCCCCTCCCCCTTCTTGTTGCCTGGGCTTGCAGTAGAAATGGAGTGAGGTGGGTTTCTTCATCCCAGCCCTTTGCACACTTGGGAAACGATGCACGTGTAAGGCAGGAAGTTCCCAAATCTTGTTTGGAAACGGTTTCCAGTTCAAAGGAGGAGGGTGATGAGTAAAAGGCAGATGTCAGGACATGGTTGCTGAAATCACACATCTGTCAGTCTGTTGTGTAAAATTAAAGTAAGAGCATTCAGAGGTATATTTTAATGTCAGGCAGATAATATATGATGGGCTTTGGTCAGGGTTGTAATGGGGGGGGGGTCGTATTTGGCTTTCCCACCAGTTTTTTTGTGTCTCGCTCTCTGTGTGAGGACCATAGATCCTGTATTACAAAACTTCTTGCTGGTGCAAGAAAGCATAAATGAGCCCGCAATGGTGATATGATGTGATAATATCAAAACTATATAGTGTATCCTGATAAGTGTTCTGAATATGTTAAAAATGTCAAGTCTGTAACGTGGGTACCTTAACACTCCCTGGTCAGAAGTTTTAAAGCCCAGATTAAGGCCTAGTTTATACATACAGTGGAACATCCAAGGAGTGTTGAGTGGCCTGCACCATTGCAAGAGGGTTTTGTGTGGTCGCCCCTCCACTTGCTGAGCTGATGCTCCATTTGCAGGGAGTTGTTGAGGGATGTTCCAAAATCGATAGATCTACCTGCAGTCTGATGTGGTGCAGTCCATTCTTCTCCCTCATTCCCACATCTTGACCTTGTGTGTGTAAAACAGACCTACCTTTGCTTAGTATTAAGAACAATACTACCTGCAGGTTTCTCCTTCTGTCAGAGAGCTGAGGACTTGGGGGAGGGGGCAGAGCAAGAGGTAAAATCAAGAGGGGGTAATATTGCACAGGACCTCTGGCAGGGTGTGTGTATGTGCAGAGTACCTTCTGTGGTTATGAGCATGATATTTGTCAGGTTTATTTTGCTGAAGTTGCTTAGACTCTAGCCTCGTGTTCCGACTACGTGGATGGCAGAAGGAATACGGGCATTTCTAAATGTCACAGATGCAGCTGGCACTTGAGTCTGACTACGTTGTTCAGGAGAGATGTGGTGAAGATTTGGGACTGCTTAAGTTCTTAACACTGGGAGAGGTAAAGACTGGGGGAGGGATAGCAGAGAGCAGCAGCTGCATTCAGTAAGTTGAGTTGCACTCAGCAGAATTGGGAGCTGCATGTGGATGCAGCCTGTGGGAAGAGTTCATCAAGGAAAGAACTTGCTGGAGCTGGCAAATGTTGAGGTGTGATGGGGATGTGTTTGTGTGAGTGTGCAGGCATATGAAAAATAGCATATCTTCACAAGTCTGCAATCAGGAATGTAGAAATGTGTTAAAATGTGTTGACATGGCTGGTGTTACATTTCTCAGAACTACAGAAATATAGGGCACAATTCACTCAAAGTTATTTTTGATTTTGTCTCAATGGGTGTGTATGCTTCACTATTTTTTCATTGAAATCGGTGGGGATTCTGAGTGGTTAATTTGCTTCGATTGTGCCGCTAACTAGCCTCTCACTCTGCAAAGCTTAATTGAAGCAGCTTTCTTCTGTGCTAACAGGTAAGACATGGTGACCATAGCTGAATTTTCTGCTCTTACCTTTGCTTCTGTTACGGTATGCCACTTACACCACTTACATTCCTTGGATTCAGGCACCTCTGTGTGAAATCTGACTGCATTTTTGGGGCAAGAGAGAAGCCAGTTTTATGGGGACCAGGACTCCTGCTTTTGGAGTTGCTTTTTCTTTAATGTTTTGGCCAGCCTGGTTCTCCAAAAAGTAAACAAACCAACCCTTAAAAACCCTATTAAGTTCATAATCTTTGTCAACTGGAAAGCTTCTCTGGAACTGCTGTAATGGCTAATTGCAGCAGGGGCAATTGCCCCACTTCAAAGAAGAAGGTCCTCTCGATGCTTGAGAGGAGATGATTAGAGCATAATGGCAGGGTCTCAGTTAATTACTCTCAGCATTCCACAATTAATCTCTAATTCTGGCATATTTATTTCCTTCACTATGCCCCCTCCCCAAAGTAAACCCCAAACAAATGGTAACCATATAAACAAAACTTGTTATTCCTGTTTGGTCCTTGGATCTGTTAAGCATCTTCATTATGCTGTATGCTAATTTACTTATCACCCTCTACCTATATGTCTGGACTGGTAATTTCCATTTCTTTGTATCTGAAGAAGTGCGCATGCACATGAAAGCTTATACCTTGAGAAAACTTTGTTGGTCTGAAAGGTGCCACTGGACTCAAACTTTGTTCAGCAGCAGGGATGATGGAAGATGTGGATGGTAGAGCTTTTTTTCTGGAAAAACAAAGCACCTCCTGATCTTTTCCCGATTGGGTGGGGAAAAAATCAGAAAAGGTAGGGAAGCCCTGAAAAAAGCTTATAAGGTATTTCTGCTTTCAAAATGAATGAAATGCTTTTAAAGTCAGGATTTTACTCACTCACATGAAGATGTAAGGCAGTGTTTGAAGTTAGAGAACGGTGTATTCTGTAGACATATCCAACATACTCAATTATATGTTTAACAGTGGCTATTTTTGACTACAATTCATGTACTAGTGAAGAGTTCAGTGTTAGACTTCAGCTCTATAGCTAAATATGCTACTATTGGACAGTCTCAAATCTCGCATGTTTTTACATTTTCTTGTCTGACAAACAGATATGTTTTAAGATAGCGCAAGATGCAGCAGTTTGCCCTTTTCTCTCATTCCCACATTGGGTATACTTACATAAATATGCTACATAGTATGATTTTTGTATGCTAATGAAGTTAAATGATCTTTTTTGTTAAAGCTGTAAAATAAGTTTAGGTTTGATTAGAAAGTAATTACTGAATACTTCATTTTCCCCCTCGTGGTTTCAAAATTTCTGGAGTAACATCTCTGAGATGTATCCATTTTTAGGGCTAAGAGTTTGGAAATGATTGGGGTAAGATGTATATATAACTTGCATTTCTGGCTTTTGCATGGGATGAAGACACTGGCTCTTGATAATGATGTAAATATATGAATTTTGCCTTCAGTTATAATATCCTACAGAGCCTTTTTTGGGGTAATTTTTGTAAGAGCCAATGTGGCGTAGGGGTTAGATAGCTGGACAAGATCAGGGAGATGGCTCAGAATCCCTCTTTTGTCATGAAGCTCATCGGGAGACCTTTGGTTGGTTGCTGTCTATTTGCAGATCAAATTAACCATTCTGAGGGAAAAAGAGGGGAGAACTGTGTATATGTTGCCTGGAATGCCTTGGAGCATAGGTGGGATGACATGTAATAGATGGTTTTGAACATGGTGTGGTGGTACTTCAGATGCGGAAGGTCAAAGTATAAGATACACCTTCATGGCTTGCTTCGCCATCAGCCAAACACGGCTGCTCATGAGAGCATTCAGGTGGTATTGACTACTGGTGCTTGCTTGGGACAACAAAAACAGCAGAGCTGTTGAGAAGCTTGCAGGTTGCAACGTATATAGTATGCGGTGTATTACTTTGTTTGGTGCTTGCTTGGGGTTTTGAGTAAAGAGGAAATACTGTCATAGTTGAGGTGTGCGGTAATAAATGTCCCACCGTGTGGCCAAAAGGCACCTGAGCAGAACCACTGCGGCATCTCATGGGTGGCCCTACAAAAGTTTCACCTTCTGTCATCGTTGACTGCAATGAGTGTGTGAGCGCAGTGAATGCAGACCAAAAGAAGTGGATACTTCTAGTATAGCCAGGAAAAGAGCTGATTGGCATCCTCTTTTGCCCGTTAACCGATTAAAACAGTAGTGGATCAAGTTTGCTAATGCACTCTGTTGAGACATGGACTCATTACCCTCAACCACTCCTACAGTCCTGCTTCAGAGAAATGAATCACAAAGGAGAGGTTATTGGCTTGGCGGTGAGAGAAAATTGAAAATGCCATGTTGCAAAGAGAGCATTTACAGCTGAATTTGAAATTGGGAAAATGTCCAACACAGAAATGATGCCAGTGGGAGTGAGTTCGCCAGACCGTCCTAGTGACTAATTCTAGTTCAACCTTGCAAATAGGATGCAGCTTTTGGGTAGTCTGCTTAAAATAAAATAACATACCAGCCAACCTTTTCAGTTTGCTGTTGGATGCCAAAAATAACTCTTGTAAAATGGTCCACTTCTTCTGCTGACTTAATCTTGTTCCTAGCGGCACTATCCTATAACTGTTAACTGTTCCCTCTTGTAACCCCGGAGTCTTTGCTCTGTTCCTAATGTGTGCAACCTCCCCCTTTTGTTTTCCTCTGTCTGCCTCTGTTTGCTTTGCCATTTCTAGAAGAACCAGTCAGTTTAAATAATACAGGCTGTACTCTATTCTGGATAAACGGGGATGGCTGTGACACCAGGAGCCCCCCCTGGTGGCTGAAGGTGTATACTGGTGTCAGGTTTTCAGATCAGATCACCCATGGCTGAGGTGAAGTTTAAAATGAAAGCTGAGAGCATTGGTAGACTACCATGTCCGGTGATTCAAATAATAAAACTTTGTAATCAGAGATGATTGCTGAGTGGGTACTTTGCTTCTGATCCAGTGTAGTCTCTCCCCCCCTCCCCCCCAATAACTCAAGAAACAGGCTGTTATGACAATATTATGAAGCCAGCATGAACTTTGGGAGGAAACGTTTATAACATAACACATGCTTTGGCTTTTTTTGAGCTATAGAGATTTGTCAGCTTTTTAAAAGTATCAACAGCTTCTCAAAGTGACATTGGAGACATTTATAATTCAAAAGAATTTGTATTTACGTTGGATTAATCTTTTTAGTTTGTGAATTGATGTTTTTAGCAAAACTGGTTTCCTTAACAACTGCTAATTAGGATTAGGAAGTCAACTGGTAACTATTTTATTAGTTAATTTGGGAATGAAGTTTGATTAAACAAATGGCCATTGCTTCTGGTCAGAACTGAAATTGTGACTGGTTTAGAAAGATGGTTTTCAGTAGGCAAGTGCTCCAAGCTCGGAATATTTGTTTATGCAAGTTGAGACAATATTGTTCATAGAGCACACCTAGCTAGCACTTTGCTGTCTTGGATTATATTTTTCCTCACTTTTGTTCTTTTGACTGATTTATAGAGAAGGTTCAGTGAAAAATGTTTTGTGCCTAAACTTAATAGATGCCCTTCAGTTGTAATGGCAGTGAATGCATAAATGTTAAGCAAAAATTGAGAAGTTGCTTTGTTTTTTCCTGTTTAGAAAACTGCACCTGCAGGTAAACTGCTCCTTTTTGACACCAATATATTCTTGGCAGTCTTTATCCGATTGAGGCTTTTCTGCTGTTCTAATTTCATACTAGTGATATAGCTAAAAGAAAAGCCCTTTGTTTGTTGAGTAATCCAGTAGCTAAATAAGGAATGGGCTACACTTGCATTGGTGTTTCAGATAGGAAACTTCACGGATTACTTCTGTAACCATCTCTGTGGCAAACATGATTAATTGCAAATAACCTTGAAAGTGGAACAGGATTGCATTGTCATTCAATGTTTTGACACACTGAAGCTTTATTGCCTTTGAAAAGTCTTTTGTAGCAGCACTTGAGCTGATGTTTCCTTTTAAAGTGAGAGTCTTCTCAGTTCCAGTGCGTGTGTTAAGTAAAATGGTGCTCCTGTACTTGTACAGTATAAAGATTTTAATTGTTCCATCCTTTAGTGTAACCAGAGAGGCTGTAATATTTGATATCTGTACAAACTTTTCCCTATTAATCAGCACTATATGTACTCAACTTTCCAAATTTTTAAAAGTATGCAGGAAGCTCAATTCTGTGACCTATATAAAATATGCAAATTAAGCATGTGTGCATAATCTTACTTTGCACAGTTTTACAATTTAGGGTCCTCTAGGCATGAGAAAGGGGTAAGGAGATGTGCAGGGCACTGAATCTCCACCCTTGGCTTCCTGTGGTTATAGGCATTGTCTACATGCTTCCAAGCATGTTTTTTGGAGTGTTTAAAGCAAGAAAGTTGTGTGTGGTCACTCTCTCTTTTTTAAAATGAAGGCTGCTATTCTCCATTCTACACTCCATTCTGTGTTCTTCTGTGCTCCTTGAAAAAACTCTGGTGTATTTGCTGCCCTGCTAGCCTAATTGCACTTACTGTGTCTGAATTCAGAGAACAAGTGAGCTGACTCCTAGAACAAAGTACCACCTCTCTATAGTCACTCTGCAGGTAAACTCAAAACTTTTCTCCAATAGTTTCTTTGAGTATTTTTACAAGCAGAAAAGTGGATGGAATGAAATAAAAATAATCACCTTAATGTACACTGTGAGGAAAAAATATACATAGCTGGACTTAATTCTAAACAGGAATATGTAAGCTTTAATGAACATGGCAGGCAGGTGGGTCCCCCCCCCCCCAAGTCTTTTAAAACACTGGCCTTTAGTCTTTCCAGACCTGAGGAGCTGCAAGTGTGTGATGGAAAACCTTATGGCATTGGAGTCAGATGATGGGGGGAGGGCATGGTTGTGACTCTAGTGATGTCAAAGCTTGGGCCATGGGCAGCAGGCAGAGAGAGCCAGGGACAGGAAACACAAGCTGAGCATCAGCTGGAGTACTGTACAGAGGGAAAGATCTAAGGCTGGAGCCATGGAGGAATCCTTTGGCTGTCCTTCTGTTTCTCTTGGTGTGCATGCAAAGAAAGGGGTGCTCTTGGTCTTGAATTGTGCATGCATGATTTGAAAATACAGTATTTTTTTGGAAAATTTCTGTGCTGCCTATCTAGGGGCTTGTGCCCTAGCTGGTGAGGCCCTATGATTTGTGGGTTGGGTTGAAGACTACTAAAAACATGTGCCAGGTTGCCAGGTATAAGCCATAGTGTCTCATTTCTCCCCCCCCCTTTTTTTGTAATCTCTGCTCAGAATAATTGTGCAAAACAACAGCCGCCACATAGGGAAGAAATCACTATTGCACATTCTGTGCCATCCATCATGGTGCTAAAATGTTGCATACATATAGGATAACGCTTTGCTGGCATGCTAACTAATGATTTTTTTTTAATCTTACCTTGCTGATCTCTCCCGGTGGAAGAGAGTGCAGTTGACAGATGGTTTTACTTGCATTCGAAGTACGTATGTTTGTATCTTTTTCAAGTGAAGTTCATTTGCCCTCAAATGTTATATCTTCCAAATGTTAAATTTGGTTTTTAAAAGAAAAAAAAAAGCTGTGCTTGTTTTGAAACAGTTTTTTGTCTCCATCCCCTAGCACAAGCTACTCTTGAAATGCATTTAAAAAAAATTCTGTAAAGCATTACAAGAAAAGAGTAAACATTAAATTTGTATTGGAATTGCTTATGAGTTGGGATGGGTTATATCAGGAAATACACTACCATCAGGTTTCAGTCAACTAAACCAAAGTTTCATCTATTTTTTTAAAGCGGATTTGTTAACAACGTAGAATGCAGGAGTTGGTTTTTAGGTTTTTATGCCTATCTGCTGAGGAGAAACATTGCCAGTATTGAAGAGCAGCCTGTGTTTCTAGCCCAGCAGGCATTGTTGTCAAATTGCAGGGATTCCAGCATCTAATGGATTACAACTGGAGCTAGGCTTCTATAATATCTGCCAAACTATACAAATAGAAAGCAAGTGCTAGCAAGCAATTCTTTATTGCTCAAGCCAGCTGTACTAAGTAAGCAAGGAACCTGCTTTGGGTCTGTACAGGGTTAGCCCACCCAGGCCAGTCCAGGAATGGGAGGGAACCCTGTACTTTTTCAGTACGTTAAACAACAAACCACAAGATGGTCTATATCCTCTCTGGTTTCAGAACAATTTGCCACCAGAACCTCTTTTTCAATAGTCCCTGCCTTTCCTAAGGGAGAGATTCCAAACCCTTAGTTGGCATCTGGGACAGAACACATTAGCAACTCATCTAGAGATGCACACTTTTACTCTCCAATGGTAGTGTATATGGTGAGCGTTGAGGCCACAGGATTTAGGCTTGGAATGCAAGTTACAACATCAGAGACCCATTAGAGATAAGAATACTTTTTATTCAGTACAGAGCATAGCAAAACAGACGATATAAGAGATTACTGAAAACAAGAAAAACCTATGGCTCTTTGCCTTAACTAAACATTAATGATTCATAGTTATTAAGTCAGAACATGCACAGTCCAGGATAGTCCAAGTAGCAAGGGATTTTGAAGAGAAATCCCATCCTTGCACCCATGTGCTCCAATTCACAAAGCAGCTCACAAGAGACAGCATTTCCAGGTGCAATAAACAGACAATGACAAGAAGGGAGAGCTAAGAGCAGAGCAAGAGCTCATTCCCATAGGGATCAAAACAATTATACCCCAATTCCATTCATGATCAGCTGTGGCCATCAGCCAATCACGAGCGGACAGGGGATGTGCCCAATTGTTGGTTGTCATAGCTGCATGTGGGGATAGGCTAGAAGTTTGGAGACCACGCCTGCAGTCACATGACCCAAACTCCAGCTTCTCCATTGCCTACGTGACTTGTTGCATGTGGGCCAAAGCCAGGAGCCATCAGGTCTGGCTCTTCCACTTTGAGGTGTGAAAGAATGTGTGGTTATATGGCATGGCTATTAAGGTAGTTCAGGCCATTTGGTCTGCCCTGGACCATTTGGCCTGCAACAGGAAACAGAGACACAGAATGTCATCACAGGAGAAGGCATGAGAATTTAGAAAACAATATTTCTGTACAGGGTCCTGAGTTGCCTTATTTTAAATAAGCAAACATTCCTAGATCTGTGCTGAAATTCAAAATGCATTGGAGAGTAAGTCTCATGGTACTCAGTGGAATTTAATTCTGGGGAACATTCCTAAGACTTCACTATTAAGAGTTGGGGGAACTGATGTCTTCTGCAGTAAAAATGTTGGGGAGGGAGTGGCTCCAAATGTGTTGCATTATTTCTGGGAAAAATAGATCTGCAGGTCTGTTTACAAGTACTTTCTGGCAGTTAAAAATGTGCAGTTCTGATCTGTAGCATTCCAGGAGAAATACTGTGATTGATGGAATATCTTGGGTTTCTTGGGTGTTGGTGTAGGCCAAGGCTTTTTTTTAAAAAAATCTGTTGGAGCATTAATGGGTAATCTTGCTCTCTTTTTATTTGCATTTTGTGCGTTGTGTGTATTTGCGTGCCCATGCCTGGAAGTCATGGTGATCTCTGGCGACACCTACTGGGGCATGGAGGACGTCCAGAAAAGTGACTTGATAGCCTGCCTCTGCTTCTCAGCCCTGGTATTCCAAGGAGGTCCCCCATCCAAATACGAGGGTCAGCCCTGCTTAGCTTCTGAGATCTGATGAGATTGGGCTTGCCTGGGCTATGCAGGTCAAGGTGGGTAGTGTTGCTCTTGAGGAGTTCTGGTGATGATGTCTACTGCCATGGAAGGAAGTGCTTTGCAGTCACCTTTTGATTTTTGCTAATCAGTGTTTGTGCTGTATGCCACTATTGTGGAAAGTAGTTATGGCTCAGCAGGCATTTGAAGAGGGTTTTTTTTTCCTGTTCAGTCTTAAATATCAGTTTGAATCCAGTTCTTTTGTCCAACAAACACATTTAAAATGGATGTTACACACTAGCATAAGCAAAGGGAAAGTATCTTGTTGTGAGGAGCTTTTATAATTGAGATAATGGAAGCTGGGAAGACAAGAGGAATGTTCTGTGCTTTGAAACTTCTGCCTGAATGCTTAGTACACATTCTGTACTAAGAGGTTAGTTATGGAGATTTCTTAGAGACTTCGGGTTGGAGCCACCTTGAGTCTCTGCAGATAAGGTAGGATATAACTGGTGCTTTCATCCAATGCAAAGGGCCTTCTGTGGAGGCAGGAGCCTATTGGATTAAGGGTGTTAGAAATTTTAAGGGTTCTGGGGATCAAAAGGGAGGTTGGTCAGGCTTTCCTCTTGAACCCCTAACAATTTAGCACAGCATTCTTGGATCAAACATCAGAGTTGTCAGGAAAGAAAGAGTCCAAAGAGCTAGTATTCAAAGGAACAAAGCTGCAGCTTTTATTGAATACCATGCAATATAATACAAATCAGTTTCCCCAGAGATATGTCCATCTGCCTGGTAGTTGCCAGGCTTGGAAATAGTATGCTCTCTCAGGAGAGATCGAGTGAAAGGAGGTTTCTGATAAGAATCCAAAAGGGGCTTTGCCAGGCTTGAAGTTTAAATGCTGACCAGTTAGAAGAAGAGATCTTCAAAGGGTGTTCTCTGCCCCTCCCCAGCAGTCTCTAGATTTTATAGTCCATTCTTCTCTCCACCTTTACCTTGCTGTCAGGGGAGTGTGGCCATGTATGGTCACTTTGGCACCCATTGTTTTACATCCTGTGGTCTTGACACTCAGACCTTTTGGAGCTGTTTTACTGATTTGCATTTTTTTCATAGCTGTCACTTTTCCCTTTTGTCCCCTGATAGGCAAATGATGATGAAGCTTTCCCAGTCACTGGGGGAGAAGTCATCCAGGGACTTTCCAGCTAGTGGTCTTCTCCACTGCTGTCTTTGAACCTTGGTCTTCAGCCTGTTCATACTCTTTCACTCTTCTTTATTCCCTCTTGGTCCAACCTGGGCTGGTGGTTTATTTATACGTTTGCTTATGGGCTGTGAGTTGCTCCCCCCCCCCCCCAAGCTGCACAAGTTGATTTCAAGCTGCCAGTTTCATACTTTTATTTACTGCAGAATTTTCTGTCTCCTCAAGAAGAAACCACACATATGGCAAAATTGCAGCCTGCTGCTTGATATAGAATCACACCCCCAACTTTTGCTTTGCATGCTCTATGCCTTCCCTTGATGTTTCCTCCTGGCTCTGGGATTCAGAGGATTAGTGCTTCTGAATGTGGAGGTTCCGCTCAGTCACCATGGCTAGTAGCCAGTGATAGACTTATTCTTCATGAATCTATCTGTTTCCCTTTGAAAGTTGTTTATTCCTGTGGCCATCACTACATCATCTGGCAGCAAATTCCACATTTTAATCACCCTCTGGGTAAAGTAGTATTTCCTTTTGTCTGTCCTGAACCTAGTGTCCCATCAGCCTCATGGAATGTCCTCGAGTTCAAGTATTTTGAGAAAGGGAGAACAATGTCTGTTTGTCAACCAGGCCCATAGGCAGAAAATATTTGGTGGTGGGCCACTGGGTGGGGGCATGATGTGACTTCCAGTGTTAAAAATAAAATAAAAGAGCCAGAGAAGAGCTGGAGAAAGGGTCCCCTTCCCCCCCTTCCCCTTTCCCCTTTCCCTGACCTGGATAGCTCCCCTCCCCCCTCCAGAAACCCCATACAACAGCCTCAGCCAAGCTGTGCTCGGTATCACTCTGCAATACGCCACTTCTACCAGCTGTTGCCACGTGGCTCCTTCGGAACTGTACACAGTATTCCATGCTCAATGGTTTCTGTGTTGGAAGTTTAAGTATCCGGCAGTCGAACTGTTCGCATGTCTAAACATAGTTAGCAAAGTTCTGTATACTCTGTAAATTAAACAGAATATTTAGGGAGTACTTAGTTGTCTTAATGTAAGACGTTAAAAGTAAAAATATACAGACAATGAAAGAGGGAATGTGGCAGTGTATTTATAATTTTGTTCCTGCATGAATTTAACGGTTTTTGTGTTGGAAATTCAAGTACCAGGTAGTCAAGCTGTTCGCATGTTTAAACGTAGTTAGCAAAATTCTGTATATTCTGTAAATTAAACGGAATATTTAGGGAATACTTAGTTACCTTAATGTAAGAAGTTAAAAGTAAAAACATACAGACAATGAAAAAGGGAATGTGTCAGTGTATTTATAATTTTGTTTCCTTATGAATCTAAATGAGATGCAAAGTTATGGAATAATAGTAGGAATAAAATAATAGTTGTAAATATTGAGGTATAGAACAGAGTATGAAAATTGAGTTTTTATTTTGATGAGACTATATAGTGTATAAAATGTACAGATAATTACTGAATTTTACTGGGAAAAGTAGGTTATCATTACTGCTTAGGTTTTAAAAACTTTGGGAAATCTATGCTGAGTAAATAGATGAATGATCGGAAGGCTGTCTGTGTTGATCTTGAATTAAAGAGAAAAAAAAGGAACTGTACACAGTATTCCAGATAAGGCTACACCATAGATCTATACAGGGGCATTACAATATTGGCCATTTCATTCTCAATCCCTTTCGTAATAATCCCTAACATAGAGTTCGCCTTTTTCACTGCTGCAGCACACTGTGGACTGGTCTGTAATTTCTGGTTCCTTTCTGGATCCCTTTTTAAAAAATTTTGTGTTACACTTGCTACTCTCTGGTCTTCTGATAAAGTGGCTGAATTTAGTGATAGGCTACATATATGGGTTAGTAGATCAACTATATCTGAGTTTCTTAAGAACTCTCGCATATATGCTTGGAGACTTATTGGTTTTCAATTTCCCCAGGAGGTCTAGAACTTTGTGTCTGGTCACCTCAGTTTGGCTTAGTTTTTCAGACTCCTTTCCTGAAAATAGGCGCTGTTACATGGACACTTGCCCCACATTTTCCACACTGAACACGGAAGCAAAAAAGTAATTGAGCTTCTCTGCCATCTCCTCATTTTTAGCAATCTGTTTATTCCTTTGTCATCCAGAGACCCCTCTACTTCTCTGCTCTGAATACATTTTGACTCCCTTTGACTCTTGCCCTTTGACTTCCTCCAAAGGCTGTTGCGTCTGCCTAGGAGGAACCTTACAGTTCAGAGACCCACAGCTCCCGCGTCCCAGCAGAGAGCAACAGCAGAGTGGGGCCTGCAGTCAACCCCAGGCAAAAAGACCTTGCTCAGTGAGCAAGGGACCAGACAAAAGACCAAAACACCCAGACAAAAACTCTGTTCTATCAAAGCAACCTCAGTTAATGCTCCCCAGTAATTGAGCAGTTTAGGAAAGGCAACCCCTCCCCCCAAAAGCCCCACTCACCTTCCCAGCAGCTCTCTCCTGGGTTCTTTCTCCCAGCTAGCTCAGTTCTCCCTTCTATGTTTGTCCTTTTGGGATGTGTGGGAAGTATATCATAAAACTTAATTTCTGCCAACAATATGATCTTTGTTGCCCCCTTGTTTGCACTACCCAAAGTCATACACGTAGGGACATTTCTTACATCACAGCAAACTCAATTGTAGTCTTGTTAGGGGGTTGCAACCAGTCCTGGCTTTTTGAATATGTTGTAGGGCATGTTTACATATATGTGCAAACTTCAAATAAGGTGCTAAGATGTAAAAAGTCTTGGGTCTAAATAAGTGTTGTGTGAAAAGCCCTCTATCTCCTTAGAGCCAATAATATATTCTGGTTGTGTTAATGAGTTTAAGTGTGGGGGAAGCAGCACATGATTTGACAAAGGTAGTGGTTCTGCCAAGAGTGTGAAGGAAGAGCGAGAACTCCTACTGAACTCTAAAACGTGAACCTTGTCGCAGTGTTGCAGCTGCATGGCTGTTCAAATATGGAAATTGCTCTTCAAAGATACTTAGCTAACCCCTCACCTCCATCATTGCTTCATCTCTCCACTTGACATGGCACATGGAGTATTGTAAAGGTGTTTAAATGCTTTTAACACCTAGCCTGTAAAAAGTTAAAATTTGGCACTAAGCTTAAACTTGCTGTTGGGAAATGATGCAAAATGATAATCCCACACAGTGTTTTGCTAGACGTTAACCGAGTGGGGATATCGGTACATGCAAAATGTACTGATACATAGTGAAGCATCTGTATGGTTGAAATGCCTCCGTCATCTCTTAGTCCTCAGGCTGCAGTCCCAGACATGCATGCTCCAAAGTCCCATTGAAACCTGGGGAACTTGCTTTGCAATAAGCACAGTTAAGGAGAGGCTGTTGGGGTCTTAATTAATAGGTTTTAAAATTACTGTCAGGCGCATGATGTACATACCCATGTCATTGTGTTTCATATTGCTTGCAAATAGTAGTTGGATAATGCCTATCCTTTCATGTGGCAAATGTTCTCTCCCTTGTTCTACAGAAGAACCTTTTGACTTGCACTGACAGCCTTTTTAGGATTCTGCCCTGTGTCAAAAGAATTTTATTACTGAAAACTATGAGTTACAAATAACAGTAGAACATTGACTGAAACAGTAATGTACTGTGTGTAAATAGGAAGAGTGAGACTTGGAATCCTTTTTAGGACAGTGTATTAGTTCCTAGATGAAACTGAAATGTCTCTTACTAAGAACAAACTGGGAGGCTTTTTAATCTTAGTGAGATAGGATACTATCTGATTTAGAGGAAGGCTTGTGATTACTAAGAGTGGGGAAGTAGAACTTTGTGTGGATGCCACTGTGGTGAAAAGTAAGTAGTGTCTCACCGTGACTGTTATCGTTTTTTGCAAAATATTTTCAGTAAAGTAAGTAGTGTCTCACCGTGACTGTTAACTGAGAATATTTTGCAAAAAACGATATTTTTGTCAAAAGCACACAGGTTTGCAAATTGCCTCACAAGCCAATCTTAGTGAGGTTTGCTTACTTCCAAGTGAAGATTGCTGCTATACACTGCAATCCTGTTTGTATACTTAGGAAGTAAGTCCCACTGAATTGAAGAGTACTTACTTCGAGGTAAGTGTGCCAAGAATTTCCCCCTTAAGCAATCAGATAGCATGCCACACAGTGGCCAGTGTTAGAACTAGGGATGTGCTTTCGGTTCATCCGAACTGAATGCACCCCCGAAAATGGCCCATTGGGACCCCTTTCGGGCTGCTGCAGGCATCTGAATCGGCTTGCCGCTAAATGGTGGCAATTCAGCCCCATTATATCCTATGGGCCATTGAAGTCAATGGCAAAAACATAGCGCCCCAAGATACAACCAGGTTTGAAGAACATTGGACCAGGGGGTCCAATTCTACGGGCCCCCAAACAGGTTGCCGCTATCTCCTCCATTGTTCTCTATGGTGGGAAAAAAGTAACTTCCCCCCCCATAGAGAACAATGGAGGGGATAGGGGCAACCTGTTTGAGGGCCCATAGAATTGGACCCCTGGTCCAGTGATCTTGAAACTTGGTTGGTATTTTGGGGAGAGGCTCCAGCAGCTACCCTGCAAGTTTGGAGTCTTTCCCTCAAGCTCCCTCTCCTCCAGCCCCCAAGAATATACCCTATATTTTCACCATTGACTTCAATGGCCCATAGGATATAATGAGGCTGAAATTGACATTTGGCTGAAAGACTCCTGAATGGGCTGGTACTGACGAAACTGACATGCGGGAGTCTTACTGCCAGCAAAAATTGATTCTGCCTGATTCGGCAGAATCCGAATGGGCCGATTTTTTTTTTTTGCACACCCCTAGTTAGAACCTCAAGGGATGTATTGAACAGTCTTGCAGTGGAAGTTATATTTGCTTTCGTGTTGCCCAGGTTAACATTTTCTTCTTAAATAGCCAGTCAGACAAATGATTTGCTTAAAAAATAATTCATATGCACCACTGGCAAGGGCTGATCAGTATATCTGAGGTTGGCTTGCTTTCTCTGTATGTGCCATTCATTTCTGATCTTGAATCTGCAAATGTAGCCAATTAAAAGGTAGGGGGCAAATACTATTCTCTCCCCCAGGTTCAGTGTTTTTACTCCAGGCTCTTATAGTCCCAGCAGGTTCAAATTAACAGCCTGCACCTGCTATTAATTGGCAAGTAAATTTTAACATAGGCATAATGGATTACCTAGTAGTTTCTCTGTAGTTTAATAGAAAGAAGCACCAATGTTTTGTATCCTTTAACTGAACTTACAAACTTTTAATACTCAAATATTGAGAATGGCTAATAGAAGATTCCATAATTTTTCTCTAAAATTTTAACTGTGTTCATAAACTAGTGATATTGGTATTGGCTAGTGGTGCTGGTAAATGTCTGTATCACTTCTATATAAATGAACAGCATTAAATATATTGAAAGAATACCGAAGACGTCTCAATGCAGAGTTAGGCAGGTGAGAAAAATCTACAGCATTTGTTGTTAAATCACAGGAAGTTATCTGTTGTAGTGCTGTGCTTTACTATTTCTGGCTGTCTCAAGCCAAGTTAGAGAAGGTGCCATATTGCAATACTGTATAGCTAGGCTATTTACATGCTGACTATGAGCAGGATTGCAGTTTTGAACTGCCATGTACCTAAAATCATAAAGTGCCACACTCCTCTGAGAAGAGTTAATGATCTGAAGAGACAGTATCAGTAGTTGTTTGCTTTACTGCAAAATTCTGCTTTCAGTTGTGAACTGTAGAAATTGATTACAATTACATAAGGCAGTTTTAGTGGCAACAAGTTTACTTCATTCAAAACCCAAATATATTCTAGAAATGTAAAAGGGAGAAAAAACCAAGTTGCAAAAATATTATGTATTGGTTGTACATAAGTATTCACTCATGACATTTTGCGGCGTTTTCCCACTAATTGTGCAAAAAACAAACAAAACCTCCCCGTGTGGAATACAGCTGGTGCAGTATGACTCCCATGTTATAACAAGTTGGATGGTTTCAGCTGTCCTGGTAGTCCGGGACTCAGAAGCTTGTGGTTGACTTTAACAACAATTCCAAGTTCCTCAGTTGCATATTATTTTGAAATGGGGTCTAGAACAGAACTCAGAGGAGTAGCTATGTTTTTTGTAGCAACAACAGCCAAGGTTCCTTGTGACATTTTAGATTTGTAGTGTGCCCAGATTAAATTTGTTAGTCCTTGAGGAGCCATGGTATTCTTGATTTTAGCATGTGGGATGGAATGTGTGCTGCTCCCATGTACTGATCAAAGCTAGATATGGATCATAGTTCCTTGAAATCAGCACCATTTATGCAATATTAGTCTAACTTGGGTAAGCTTAAACCAGCTGACCACATCTGGCACCCTACAGTGACCTCAGCATAAGAACATTAAAATACAAATGCTATAATAGTCTGCTGAATCAGACCAAAGGTCCTAATTGCCTCTTCCCAGCAGTGGATGGCTAGATTCCTCTGGGATCCCCATAGCAGACTATGAATGAAGGCAACAGTGAGCTTTCATTGTTTGTCCCCAGCAGCTGTCACATGGAGGTATATTGTCTCAGGAAGTCTCATTTAACTGTCATGGTTAAAAACCCTTGAGAGGCCAAACTTATGTTGCTAAGCTTGTGACCTTGCGACATTATAGTGGCACATTCCATAAAGCTAACTATATAGTGGCTGCCTACTTACTGCTGATTGTCTTCTTCGGATGACCTGTGTTCTGGTATTTATGAAGGAGGAATAAAATCTATTTACTTTCTAGCCATACATTTGTAGTATAAAGCTAAAGAATGCTGCCCCCTTTTCATTCTTTCCCCCTCATCTACAAAACTCTGGATATATAAATATTTCCACATAGAAAAGATGCTCCAACCCCCTATATGCCAAATCCTTTTCCCAGTACGAAGATATGCTCTTTGGCATGCATTGACCGGAAATGTACCTATTTCATGCCCATACCATAGACTTGAGTATAGACATACTAATATTGGGTATGTGTTCCTTTTTTTTTTAAAGTTAAGATTATTTTGAAGGAGTAATTTCTAAAGCAAACAAAAATGGGGAGAGTGCAAGGACCACGTATATAGACAGGAATCTTGCATTGCTAGTACAGCTCTGTATGCTCTAGATTTAAATCTTGCATTGCTCTGTATGCTCTAGATTTAAAAAAGAAGCTTCCAGTCTCCAAGCTGTTCTTGTAAAAGTAAACCTTAAGGGCTCATATCACAGCCATTCTGATGACTCAGCGAGGAGAAGGTAAGAAAAACAAGCTGAAGTCAGAGACTACATTTAGAGGTTGTGCTAGGTAATTTTGAGTGTCTTGCACACACTTTTTAACATGGCTCATGGATGTGTAGTGGCCCAGTTCAGGTCATGTGTGGGGAGAGGGATTTAACTCCTCCCTCTCCTCATCTAATTTTCAATGCTGCTAATACATGGGTTTGTACGGGCTTGTATCAGTAATCTGAATTTGGGCAATTCATGGCTGCCACTTCCATTTAAAAAAATTCTGAGAAGCTCTATGTGTGTCTCTGTGTCAGGTCTAGTTCATCCCTGGTTATCTAGAGACAGTTTCTAGGCCAGAGAGAGTCAGAAAGCCAAATTATTCAGCTAACTGGCATTACACAGTTGCTGTTGCAAAGTCCTTGTTAATGATTCCTCGGCTAGAAGTTCCTTGTGATTATGTAGAATGAAACTTCAATGATCTTTTTGTGAGATAGTTGACAATAGGGCTTTAGGGAGTGTGGACCTTTTTTAAAGGCGTAGTTTATAAAAATTTCATGTAGAAATTACATAGTTAATTCTGTCATCCTTAGATGAAGCTTCTTGATTATTGGCAGGCTGTCCCCCATCTTCGCTATGTTTTTTAGCTCTACTGGAAGCTCTGTCTTAATACTATTTTATGTAACGTTAAAAAAATCAACGCAGAGTGTGATTTTAAATCTGAACTGAAGCTATAAAGGTGAATCAGTTCTGTTTTGAGACGCCGAGTGAAGGGAGGGGTATAAATCCAATCTCTTTTTCTTCTTCATTGTTCACCTCTCCCCAATTTATTGTCTTAACTTTCCCACTGATTGTTACCATCAGTTTGTGCAACACATGCACAATGGTAAGGCAGAGTTAAGAGATGTTCTCAGGGCACTCCATTTGTAGCTTGAATGCAGTGAAGAGTGCCAAGGTTTGCCATTGGTCTGTGCATCCCTCTCTGCGCAGGAGGCAAAGAGGGCTGCTGCAGAAACTGGTATTTATATTTTCAGATGTTTCAGAATCCCAGTTTGTCATCTGCCAATAAATAAGTTTGTTGGGCAGCCTGCATTCAGAGAAGTCATTAAACTGGAGTTTACTTGAACTTTGCTTTACAAGCTATGGCTTATCATGGTGTCTGAATGTCTCCTGTACCTGCTATTTGGTTCTACTTTCATTAGCCAAAACACACAAAAACAAGTGGCATAGGATTATATTTTATGGGTAACATACTACAGTGGAAAATGCTTGAGTGAAATAAGAGCTGGGCTTCCTTTTGAGGAATTAAGGTGTAAATTATAATCTACATCTCTTTTGGTAAAGGAGCATAAAATGTGCCTGCAAGCTAAATGAAGGTTACGTTGGGGTTACTGCTTGGACAGGTCATTCAAGGATGCAATACTAAAATATACCAAGGCTGCAGTTATTTTCTACACTTCCCTGGGGCTAGTGTGGCTGTATTCAGAACTAATCTGTGCTTTAAAATGCAGTTGAACAGTAAACTTTACTCAGCTGCTCAGCTCTTGCTATGTTTGATTTCTGATGTATAGTATGATAGTTACCAAGTTATTGGAAAGTTTTAAGGAAATGTTAAACTGCTGCATGTAAATACATATTCATATTTGTAAAATACATGGCCACTGTGCTGTTCTAGAGTATGAAGTACAGTACTTTACAATCCTAATCTTTCTTGTCTTTATACAATTCCAGTGAAGTGGGTCATCATGAGTGGGACAGTATGAGAAAGCAAACCATTGCCAGGATTGACTCTAGTAGAAAAGCGAGCTTAAATTATATGCAGTTGTTTGTTGTCAATGTGTATGGAAAAACGTCTTATGGTAAGGAACCCTGAGAAAGGTGTGAATATAAGAGCACTCTTTTGTTTAGCAGCGTAATGGAAATAATTAAAACAATTTGCAGTTTTTGACTTAGGTAAGTTCTTTCAGGGCTCATCT
The DNA here is from genome assembly GCF_001447785.1 of Gekko japonicus. Taxonomy (NCBI): domain Eukaryota; kingdom Metazoa; phylum Chordata; class Lepidosauria; order Squamata; family Gekkonidae; genus Gekko; species Gekko japonicus. The sequence goes on along the minus strand of NW_015177018.1, from coordinate 1,097,647 downwards.
ACTACAGCTTCCTGGGAACACAGCAACTGGAAAATGTTTTGGTTTCTGAAGGCAGCCTGTGAGGATTATGGGTACATATAGTAAGGTCTTCATTCCTATATGGAACAAATATAAAAGTTGCTTTTACTGTAGTTTATGTGCAAGTCCATAAAAATTGTGATTGGAATCCAAAGGACCATGTGGGGATCTTCCCATGGGTACATAGGTGCTTTGCAATTCAGTTACCTCTGGTTGCAGTCCCTAGTCTGACCAGCAGGCTGGTCCTGTAATTTAGGGAACCCTTTGTAATGGCCTCCAATATAACAGTTTGCAAGAGGAATCCCTGGTGAGCTCATAAAGGAATGCGTGTTGGATTACAGCATCGAATCTGATTTGTTCTACATCACTTTCCCTCCTTTATTTTCCTACCTGTCCCTTCAAATCTGGTTGCCTTGCTTTCACAGGCTGCTGCTAGAGTGTTGGAATGAAATACACTCTTAACATCATTACCCATGGAACCCATATGTTAATTTTTTTACAAATTGCCCCCATCACTTTGTTTCCCCCCTTCACCACCAGACAGGACTGTTTAACTATCCATGTAGCAAGCAGTGTATGCCTTCGTCGGAGCTTTTCTCCTCTTGCATCCTCAAAACTATCAGCCAACAGCCAGATCTCAGAGGATAGCTAATTCTGTATGATCATGTATCAGGAAGTTCTGTCAATCTCATCCCTTGGTTGGAAGGGACTTGCTGCACGACAGAGAGAGGGGAAGGAATGTACTTAAATGGTTAACTGCTCAGCTTGATAAGAGTAGGATGGATTCTGGAAAAACGTTCACAGCTGCTTATAGGAAAAGGCCAGCATAACACACAACCTGAATCACTGAAAACCCTTCCCCCCCTAAACAACAACAACAACAACAACAAACATTACTGATGTCTGTATGGGTGCGGAGTGAAATCTGTTATTTTTGTTGTTGTTGTTCAGTCGCACAGTCGAGTCCGACTCTTTGCGACCCCATGGACCAGCTCCCGTTATAATTTAGTACAAAAGTTAAGAGTGAAAGACTGTTTAAATTTATAGTGGAAGTAGTGGTAATTGTACTTGTATTATCCTAAGTAACATTAGGATTATACTCTGTTGATGCTGGTCAACTGATTACAGTCTCTAGGGTTGAACTGTTGATTCCTGGCAGCCTATCAGTGCATTTACTGGCTATTGTTCTGGAATTATTATGGATGGGGGTGGTTTTATAAGCTCTTGCCCTTTGAAAGTTCCAGAAAATGGAGAAGACTCCCATTTTCTCATTAGCCGGATCAGCGTGAGAAATCCTTGCCCTCAGTTCTAAGATCTGCAGAACTACTGGAGTATCTTCAGTCCCCCTGCCCGAAGGAATCCCTGTACTTCAGATTAAAAACTCTTGGTTTAAGGTTATAGCCAGATCCACATTCATCAAAATCAACTCTTTTGGAAGTTGTAGTACTCTTGTGGGTTCTTCTTCAGTAAACTGGAAGGCTTTTGTGGGTCTCAAAAAGACATAGTGCAAATGCACACGTTCCTCCCCCACAAATAAGCTAAATGAAATTTGCCCTCCAGATGGGTTAAGGGATTTGGGGCAATAGGACTGTACAAGGATTCCCCTCTGTAAGGAAAAAATGAACTTCTTTGTTGTTAAATTCTAAAAATATTTCATTGCTCTAACAATTTAAAGCAAATAAATTCTTTAGCATATAAAATTGAACTACTTAGTGTTTATGGGATTTATAAGTATAAATCTTTCATTTTCCACAAACAATATTGCAAATAATACAAATACTCCCTATGCTACCTTAGCACATCTATCTTTTTTGCAATTGTGAGAGGTAGAGAAAAGAATATTTGAAGCTAGACCACAGATTTTTGTAGTAAACAAAAGGAGTGTAATATTTGGATAGAAATTATCTTATACAGTTATGATGGCCCCCTTCCACTTCTCTCCCTCAGAGGCAAGATTTTCCCTCCAGTTTTCTTTCCCTTTCTGACTGAGCAGCCCTCGTGGTCTGTTTGCTTTCCTGAAGAACTTTGGCTGTCCCACCCTGTGTCAGCATGATATTTTACTGCTGGCTCAGCCCAGGAACCTAAGGGTAGGGTCAGGATTGCCCTTTAACTTAAACCACTGAAAATGGCGCTTGAGACAGGTCAGGTGAAATCAAAGGTTGAAATTTTTGAGGCAACTTAATATAGATAATTCTGAGGTAAAACCAGGACATGCACAGACTTTAGTTTTTATGTTTTAGGCTAATGAGAGTTTCTTAAGCTATTCACAGTTTACTTACACCTTTATAAAGTTTGTGTCCTTTATGGCACCTTTAAGACCAACAAAATTTTACTCAAGGTATAAGCTTTCGTGTGCATGCGCACTTCTTCAGATACCATGAAATGGAAATTACCAGTCCATACATATAGGGTAGAGGTTGAGCGGTAAAATAAAATACAGCATAATGAAGATGTTTAACAGATTCAAGGACCAAACAGGAATAACAAGCTTAATTTATATAGTTACAATTTGTTTGGGTTTAATTCCAGGAGAAGACATAGTTTAGGAAATAACTATGTCAAAATTGGAGAGATGGGTAGATGTATCCTTAATTGTGGAATGCTGAGAGTAATTAACTGAGACCCTGCCATTATGTTCTATCTGTCTCCTCTCAAGCATGGAGGCAATCTTGAAACCTACAGACTCCAAATATTCCCTTCCCTGTTTAAATCCTCCTGCACTTTTCAGACTTGTAAGACTCCAGTCGATCTGTCTGTTTGGGCTTCTCCTGGTATAGGGTCTGGTGGGAGTTGTGTGACTGATTCTGTCCTTTGAACTACTTTGACAGTTTTGGCTGAAGTTTGCTGTTTTTCTTCATCTAACTTTTGACAACAGGCTTGTATGTGCCCCTCTTCCTGGCAGTTAAAACATACTCTCTTTCTTTTTGTTTAATTTGGGAGTGTTCTGCCTCACAGGGTTGGTTTTAGATGGCTTAATTTCCCCTGAGGTTCCCCAAACGTTATTTTTCTTGGTGGGGATTGGGAAAAGAGATCTTCCCAAGTCCCTCTCTGTTTCATCCAATAAAGTGGCAGCTTCATCTACTGTTTTTTTCCCTTAGAAATCATCTAAGTCGTGTGGGAACTTGTCTGTAAAACTGTTCTAAGACAATTGCTTCAGTTCTTCTAGTGTCTGTACTTTACTTCCCTCAGCCCATCTGTTTAAAGCTGTGTCCAAAGAACCACCTAGCTGTGCATATGTTTTGCCCTGCTTTCTTTTAATTTCTCTGAAAGCTTTTCTACTTTGTTCAGCCATTAACCCAAATCGAACTCTGACCCTCTGTTTAAAAAGCAAATAATCTGAGGTTTTCTCATCTCTCATCTTTGAGTAAATTCATTCCTCCACAAAATTTGTGGGTGCAAATAAATCATTCTGTCTTCATCTGGGACCCCCAAAACTCTACAAGTTTGTTTAAAGCTGAAATGCCTCCACATCTTCCCCTTTTGGATAACATGGAAATTTTGTTTGTTCCACTGAGGTACTGCTTTCGCTACTTCTCTGTGGAAATGATAATTCTGCCCTTAACTGGATTTCCTTAATTTATTTAAAAGCTTTTTTATTTATGATTTTGCATAACATGAATAACATTACAGAACCAACATTATTCAACAATTATTAATCCGATTATATATATGGTTGCATTCTAGAAAGAGATAATATATGTAAACATTATAACAGGTAGGTTTAGCAAGGAAGATATGAAGAGAAACATTCCTATAGATAAGGCTATACAAATTTTCCTATAGCTTTGTAGGCTAATTGATAGAATAACAAACAAAAGATGAAACAAATTGTATTATAATATTGCTAAAAAGCTATAAAAGCTATAATTTCTTGGAATAGACATGTTTGTATAATTTGTCAGCCATATAATCTAGAAAAAGTAACCATTGAGCAAAAAAAAAAATAGAGTGATAATGCTGAGTGTCATGTTCCCTCTTGGCTTCCCTCCCTCTCTCCTGCTGTGTCCTCAAAGCTTTTTCTTGTTTTGACTGAATTCTGGCTAATTCCAATAGTTGTTGAGCTCCAGTTCTGGCTTTTTCTGCTTCTGTTTTCGACAACTCAACTCTCATTCTCATAATTTTCTACCTCCTAACTAGGATGTTCCTCAGCGGTTACCTCCTCTCCCTGACTATCCCCCTGCATGTTTTTAGCTTTACAGGGTGGTGCCATTTATGACAGTTCTGTGGTAATTCCTCACAAATTTATAAACTATTTTCTTATTTTAGTTTGTATTTATAGTGGGACAAACTAGTTGTGGGTTTTGTTTTCATATCACAACACTGCCACCAAATATGAAGGACCCCTTCCACTTCTCCCCCTCAGAGTCAAGATATTCCCTACGTTTCTCTGGCCCTTCACTGACTGAGCAGCCCTGGTAAAGTGTTTTCTTCTCCCTTGAAGAAACTTTGGCTGTCCCACCCTGTCACTAAGGTATATTTTGACTATTTTCTCAGCCCAGGACCCTCAGGGCAGGGATAGGATCACCCTTAAACCCTTGAAAATGGCACTTGAGATGCTTTTAAAATTCCAAAAATAACAAAACATGTTATTTAACATCAAAAGGAAAGGTCAGGTGAAATGAGGGGTTGAAATTACTGAATCAGAATCAGTAGTTTATCACGATCCAAGATCAGAAAAAAGATCACCAACAAAACATATACATTAGTTGTATGTCATAAATATACTGAATATAAATATACATTAGGTAGAATAAAATTTGTTAAAACAAAATTGTGTTCTTCAGCCTAATTAAACATGCCAAGGCACAAAACCTTAAGAGTAGTTTCATTACAATTATCAACAAGAAGAAAAGTGTAAAATTGATTGGATCTGCCTGGGTAACTGGATGTAATTGGAATGGTATATGTATTTTGAAAGTTCTGGTAAAACCAGTAGTGTAAGAGGACATGCTCTATTGTTTCTACCATTCCAGATTGGCATGGGCAGAGATGTTTCACATACAGGGTGCATGCATATTTCCTTCAAAAAGGGAAGATGAAAGGACATTAAGTTGTGCCAAGGTAAGAGCTATGCAATGTTTGGGGAATTCCAACATATAAAAATAACTAGATGAAACAAAATGTTGGTTGCAGTTCCCCACCGCTGGTACAGAATAGGCTTGTGACTACTTGAAGGGAGGTGTCCCATAGTTGCTGTTTGATTATTGCTTTTGCCCCTTGGTAACCAAGGTGTGAAAGAGCTGTGCAGGAGAAACCCAGAAATTGCAGTTTGTCTCTACACTATCTGAAAAAATTAGAGAAGTTAATCCGGGGTGTTTGTGTGTGTGTTAGTTTAAGCTAGAAACATATAGCTTGAATCCAGGTGACTTCAAATTACTGAGGTAAAACTTATAGAAGCACAGACTTTTGTTCTTATATATCAGGCTAATAAGAGGTTCTTAATTCATTCACAGTTACTTAGATCTTTATATTGAGAGGCTTTTGTTCCAGTGTTCCCCCAAACACTCTAGTTCATTTTATTTGAGTAATTGCTGACTTTTTTGGTTTCCAGATGGCTGGTACCCTCTTCCTATACTAGATGAAACAAAATGTTGGTTGCAGTTCCCCACCGCTGGTACAGAATAGGCTTGTGACTACTTGAAGGGAGGTGTCCCATAGTTGCTGTTTGATTATTGCTTTTGCCCCTTGGTAACCAAGGTGTGAAAGAGCTGTGCAGGAGAAACCCAGAAATTGCAGTTTGTCTCTACACTATCTGAAAAAATTAGAGAAGTTAATCCGGGGTGTTTGTGTGTGTGTTAGTTTAAGCTAGAAACATATAGCTTGAATCCAGGTGACTTCAAATTACTGAGGTAAAACTTATAGAAGCACAGACTTTTGTTCTTATATATCAGGCTAATAAGAGGTTCTTAATTCATTCACAGTTACTTAGATCTTTATATTGAGAGGCGTCTGTTACACTTTTGTTCCAGTGTTCCCCCAAACACTCTAGTTCATTTTATTTGAGTAATTGCTGACTTTTTTGGTTTCCAGATGGCTGGTACCCTCTTCCTATTACCCAAACCCCTTCTCTTTGGAACACCAGTACTTTTCTTGAGTTTTTGACTGACTTTTAAGGTCTCTACAGGCAGTTTCTAATCACACCAGACCAGGGAATTTTGTACTCCTCAGAGATAACTCTCCCTGTTTGATTGGGTAGGGAATCATCTTCTCTCTCTGGAAGATCTATCCTCTTTCCTTTGGTGTGAATGAGAATCTTCTCTACTACCCAAATTTCTTTGTCAGACTCTCCCCCAGTTCTCTGTGTTCAAACTGCTCTTGGCTAATGCTGAATTCAGACTGCATTCAGTCTAGGTAGGAATGTGACTCTGTCAGCACTAAACCTTTTTCCTGTCAGGCCTATTCTCAGATGGTCTAGGTACATGTCTCTTTTCAGTTAAGTCAGGAATCTGACTTCTCCTCTGCATCCAGCTCTCTCGAGACTTTTTTTGCTCAGCTGATGCTAACCAATCAGATTACTTAGCACAGCTTGTCACTCTGTCTCTGTGAAGAATTAACCCTTTACAGTCCTTCAGCTGTTTATGCAGCACTTCTAAACTTTTAAAAGTGCAGTCCGTTACACACGTAAACATTATAGAATGGAGAGAGTATACCACAGCTTATTTGTGATTCAGTAAAATCTCTCTGAGTGTTTTTCCTACTAGGAATTAAAATTAGATGTTGGGGTAGTCTGACAATCCCTCCACCCTTTCTACTGCGTACCTTTTCTGCTTTTAGTTGTACACAATTGAAAAGGGGCTGTTTGTATGTAATGTGTAGACTGGCCTTAGATGTCTGGTTTTGTGAAAGGTGATGAGATTGTTCGTATACACCAGATAGTACAGTGGAGAATCAACAGAGGAAATCTTATTGCTGGCACTGTCTCTAGATACCTAGTTAGTCTATTCTGCTGGATCAGGGTGGTTTTATTTCAGTTAGTGTTTGAAAACTGTTCTCTAACTGTTCTCTCAACCCATAATTTAAATCCACTTTCCATTTGACATTTGAGCTTACTTTCTGAAGCAATTAATTCTTATGGGTGAAATAAAGACCAAATGTAGGTAGGACCTAAAAATGTGAACTAGGAAGTTAATTTCTTACTCAATAGGTGGCTTTTGACCAAGCTGCTATTGGTTACTTCACAGTTGCAGTACGGGTTTATACTGGCCTGCTCTAGATGCCTGCTGGGGAAAAATTACCCGAAGCACTGTGGTTTCCTTAAGTGCAAAACTGAGTGTACCCCTTATGCTAGACTGTAACGGTGTGATCCAAAGCAGAGTTAGATCTTTCTAAGTCCATGGAAGTCAGTTAGAAGAGTGTAATTCTGTTCAGGATTGTTCTGTATCTCTGTACAATGTAGCTCTGTAAGTCAGAGTTTCACACACGTTTATACCACAGCATAAGGGGTGATACTTCCTCCATCACGGATTTTTCGTTCATTCAAAATGGAGTTTTGATTCAAAAGTCTGGCTCAGGCTTCTGTGGCCTGTTTTGTGGTGTTTTCTCAGAAATTCAAACTGCCTTGCTGGGAAAAGAACACACTGACTGCACTTTCTGGCTCTCCCATTGGCTGTGCTGTGCACTCCCATCAGCAATTGGCCCATCAACCGCTACTCAAGAGTACTTGTGTGCCATTGGCTGGGTGCTGAGTCCCCTCCTCTCCCCCGCCCACTGCCAGCCTGGCCACTTCCCTGACAGAATAAACTGCCCAAACTGCTGCCTCTCCTTGATGAAGATGCTTCTCCTGCTTGGCTCTTGTGGGGCTAATTTTTCCCTAAGTGCTGTTGCTAGGCAACCAAATTTGGTTCTGTCAGTGCAAAGGAAGGAGGCCCATTCCAGGCCTACTTTAGCCTTGGTGGGGAACTCATTGGGGGCAGTCCTGACTAGGGTTGCCAGCTCCAGGTTGGGAAATTCCTGGATATTTGGTGGAGTCCATAGAAGCCAGAGTTTGGGGAGGGGAGCGGCCTCAGCTGAATAGAATGCCATAGAGTCCATCCTCCAAAGAAGTAATTTTCTCCTGGGAAACATTGCTGCCAATCTCCAGGTGAGGGCTGGAGGTCACGCAAAATTAAAACTGCTCTCCAGATGGCAACGGTCAGTTCCCCTGGAGAAAATCGCTGCTTTGCAGGGTGGACTCTGTCTTTATACCTAGGTAGAGGCTGCAGGTGGTGGTGGGGAAATGGAAAACTGAAGTCAGAGGGGCAGATAAAGTTAAGTTGATGGTTGGCTGGGAGGGAGATAGGGTTGCCACCTCTAGGTTTGAAATTTCCTGGAGATTTGAGAGGTGGACCCTGGAAAGGTTGGTGTTTGAGGAGGGGTGGGACCTCAGACAGGTACAATGCCATAGACTCCACCCTCCAAACCAGCCGTTTCCTCTTGGGAAACCAGTGTTGCCAATCTCTAGATGAGGTCTGGAGATCACTCAGAATTACAGCTGCTCTTCAAATGGCAGAGATCAGTTCCCCTGGAAAAAACAGTGGAGTCGGTGTCATTATACCCTGCTGAGGTCGCCACAGCAAATTGACGCTGAGTGCCCAAGGCCAGAGCACCCACCCAGAGCCTCTTTCTTGAGCTTGTTGTATTTATTTCCATAATGGGGCTTATTGCTAGTGGGGAGATAAGACAGCTGTGCTGGAGAGTCATCTTCTGGTACTGCCTCCTAATTAACACTCCATCCAGTTAAGCACCTGTGGGAAACCAGTTTGGGCTGACTGCACACAGACCCATCACCTTCTCACATGGTCAGTGGAACTATTAAGTAATTTTGTCAGCAATGGTCTCATTCATTTGGCTATAGGTAATTGCTAAGGGCCCTGATTGGGGCGAAGGCCTAGTAACACTTGGGACCCTTATCAGGGAAACCTTTACCTTTACCTAATTGCTAAGGGCCCTGATTGGGGCAAAGGCCTAGTAACACTTGGGACCCTTATTAATAAAGGAATAATATTTAAATCTGTTCTTCTGCCGGATGATGCCTACTTGTTGTCAAGACATGTTGGCATGCTCTAACTCATTTCAGCCATCTTGGACTTATACTTGCTGAAGCCAAACAGCACTGGCTTTGCTGACTCTGGAGCAAGTTGCTTTGGAACCCACCTCTACAAGTGGGTAACATCTTGTAACTTGTGAACCAATGTCTTTCAATGTTTTAGTTAAGCCTTTGGATTCCTAGCTTTATTATTTTCTCCTCACAGTAACTGTTCTTGTTTAAAGTATTAATAAAATAGCCACTGCCAAGTCAGCCTTTTACCATCTTCGGCTGATTAGGTGGTTCCCTTCCTTGAACGAGCAACTTGGCAGCAGTAATTCACACAATGGTCATCTTGAGATTAGACTACTGTAATGCTCTCTGCATGGGACTGCTCTTGTCCCAAATTTGGAAGCTGCAGCTGGTGCAGAATGCGGCGGCCGGGCTGTTGTTGGGCCTCTCGCCATGAGAACACATCCAGCTTGCGCTGAAAGCATTGCATTGGCTGCCTATAGCATACTGAATTCACTTCAAGGTGCTGGTGCTTACCTACAAAGCCCTATATGGTCAGGGGCCAGCATACTTGAGAGGACCACCTTTCCCCACATGTTCCCCAGAGAGCACTGTGTTCAGGGACACAAAATCTCCTAGTGCTCCAAGATTTGTGGGCTCCTACTTATAACTGTATTTGAACACCTGTCTAGTTTAACACCTGTAATGAGATATGTCAAAAGAAGCTTTCTAGAGACTGAGAAACCATGGAAAGTGACATTGTCAGAAAGATTTTCGTGTACTTGTGTATATTATTTGGAATTTCAACCTGGAGCACACAATAGGGTTTGCTTGCACGCTTGTATTAGAAACTGAATGTGAGGGAATTTAAGTTGCTTTTTGTAGAATCACTGTAGGGGCTGGGTTCACCATGGATTGGCGTTCCAGTGGAGACTTCTGCACCCTCCTTGCTGTACCGCAAAGCAGACCTTAGTCTGAGTCAGTGCAGTTAATCCGTGAGTTCCTAGTCCTAGTTTACAGCCAGAGCTGTCACTTTTGTGGGATTGATAAAATACATGCAATGGGATTACTAAGTGGTAATATTAATACATTAGCTGTTAACTAATGTAACTTGGAAAGATGTGCAGAGAAAGGCCAAAGAAGGCTGGAGACAGTCAACTTTCACAGATTCAGAATCTTGGTCTTTCAAATGGATAATAATAATACTACTCATCAGATGCAAATAAGATTCCAGTAACTTTGCTAGCGTTGCATTCCTGTACAGAGTTAGGAAGGCCTGGTAGAAAACATGGAAACATTCAGGTAAACTGTATTTTGCTACCCTCCAGATGACTTTTTAAAAAGTTTCCAATGGGAAAAAATGGGAATTTTAAATGATATGAAATATTTTTTTGAGTGAAATGCTTTTAAAGAAAGCAATCCTAAGCATGTCTACTTAGAAGTAAGTTTCATGTTATTCAGTGGAACTTGTTCCAAGGAAAGTGTTTTTCAGGATTGCAGCCTAAGACAAAGGATTATTCACTCAAAATGTATAGCAAGAAAAATGCTGAGGGCTTCTTTAAATTTTTCCATTGGAAAAACTGGGACACTTTGGGAATGCTAAACTCCTATGAAATAGATTTTTCTCTTGGAAGAAGTAAAGTGTGCTAAGATAGCATAGGCTGCAGCACTTCGCAACTCTGCCATGCTTTAGGATTTGGGTATATTTGCAGTTTTGCTTATAGAATACTAGGCATTTATACTTCCCATAACTATGCCAATTAATATAGTTTTATATGCTAACTGAGCTATGGTGATGGAAAGTGCTGTCAAGTCATAGTTGTCTTATGGTGACCCTGTAGGGTTTTCAAAGCAGGAGATGTTCAGAGGTGGTTTGCCATTGCCTATCTCCGCATTACGACCCTGGACTTCCTTGGTGGTCTCCCATCCAAATACTAACCGGGGCCAACCCTGATGAGATCAGGCTATACTGGGCTATCCAGGTCAACTAAGCTATAAATGATGCATTTTCTGGTAATGTGTTGGATATATTTCTATTTCCCCCAATTTCATTTTTTCCCAAAAATCCAGAAAAAGTCTCCCCCCATGAGTTCTACATTTCTGGAAATTTTACAGCCAAGCCCTCTTCTGGTAGAAACATCTGTTATACAGTGGCTGACTGAGATTCCTATTTGAGGCTCTACTCAGAAATTGCATCCAAACAGTGCAGGATTTAGAACTAATTGTAGTCTTCCATTTCATTTGTTATGTGCTGCCGTCTGTGGGTGCATCTGCCTCTGAAGCAGTGGCTGTAAACTGGGATTTATCAATCAGCCCCTGTATCAAGACATAATCTTCCTTAACCATAGTTTGCTGCATTACAAAAATGATGGCCTGTAGCCGAGTCACTCTTTAATGGTATAAGAGAGATTTCTATACAACGTCATCCAATTGCTCTGCCATGAGGTTTAGAGGTCCACCACAATGTGGAAAGACCTGACCTTTATAAATACGTAATTACCACTTGGCCAGGATTACTCTTTAAACATTACAGCTGCCCTACACAATGAACTCCCAGAAAAATGGTTCCCATTTCACACTACTGATGTAATGTCTAAAAGGGCCCCTGAGATCAAAGACTTGAGGGAATAGTGATCCCAGTTCAAGATCCAACTGGAAATACTTCCAGCCAGAGAATTTACTATGTCGTAGTTCTTGAAATCAGAGCAGGATTTTTCACAACATTGACATGACACTGTTCTCCAACAGCTGTTCTTCCACAGCTTGTGCATGTGTGCACTGCTGTTTCCAAAAGCCTGTTTTGCTCCAATCTCTCTGGAGCGATTCAGGCCAGATGGGATTTGCCTGCAGTGTAGACAGGATGGTAGGGATTTCTAAACTTCCCCTCTCAATCTGATGCTGTTTTTCCTCTGTACTCCCCCGGCCCCAACCCAATAAGTGTTTTTTTAAAAATATAAATCTTCGATATATCACTACAGCATAACATCACTATAACAACAGTAGACTTACCACCAATGTTTATTATTCATTTATACCTCACCTTTCTCTCCAGTGGGGACTCAAAGTGGTGTACAACATTATTACCCCCTCCTCTGTTTCATTCTCACAACAGCCCTGTGAAGTAGGGCTGAAAGTGTGTGTGACTGGCAGAAGATTATGAAAAGCAAGCTTCCATGGCAGAGTGGGGGTATGAAATTAGATCTCTCAGATAGTTGTCCAGCGCTCTCACCACTATACCAAGCTGGCTCAATTTTTAGAAAAGCCAGCAAGAAGTGCACTGTAGCTTTGGGTGGGGTGGGGGATTGGTGAGCATTGAGGGGATACCACAGAGATGTAGTTGTGAATACCCTCTGCCTCCACAATGACAAAGAGCACAACAGGGAATCATCCATGAGTGGAAGCAACCTCAGCCTAAACACCTGGCCCCTAATCAGCTGTTACCTGACATTCAAGACTCTTCTACTAATAAACAAGAAGCCAGGAAATACCACATGAGGTTAAGTAAGGGTTTTCTACCAGATCAAGATGGGAAACGTCTAGTAGTCCAGAACTGAACTCCTTCTTGTGAGCAGTACTGTACACAAATCAATTGGGAAAGGGGGAGTTGCAACAAAATATGCTAACATATGCATACATGTAAACAATGCCCCCAGAAGCAGCATACTGGCTAACTTAAGAACTGGTAAGTCTCTTCCCCCCCGGCTCAATTCCATTAAATTGTTAGGAAAAATTGACATTTGCTTTCAAGGGCAGGCCGTGTAGCTGTTCAGTGTTTTTTGTTTTTGTTAGTACATAAGATATTACTTGTATTATGGCACAGGAACTTTTTTTGAAAAATTGGTGCTGGAACTCTCAAGAGGGAAATGACGTTTTCAATCTATATACTGAAAACTAATGAACTTCTAAACATTTTAAAAAGAATTTTGTCAGAGGTTCTGGAACTCCGTTCAGGTGCCCCCCCCCCAAAAACCCTATTCTGGCATATACCATATATCCCATTAAGAACTATACTGAGATAAGTTTTAGGTTTCTTCCATTGTGAGAGCAGAACATATAGGTTGTGAATATGTAAATACTACAGCTGAGATAAAATGGCCTTAATAATTTAACAAGTTGGTTGGAAGCAAGCTTTAATCTCTGCAGTACACTTAGCAAACCCTTGAGTTGACCTACCTAACAATTACCTGTGCATGTGGAATGGTTTCCTGAGATGGGTTTATTACGTTGTTGAGAGGTCTTTCTCACGCATGGCACCTGTAGAAATTTTGTAATGTGTGAAGCAGCTGTAACTTGAGTTCTTACTGTACTTTTTGTCAGTTATGCCAACTGTGTTTGGATTCATTAAAGCAAAGCCGCACAAAGATGTCACATTGTCTGGTTCTGGGGGAATTTAACATGTTGCACTAATGACTCCTGGGAACAAGGCTGTTCCTGCTATAAATCTTCTACAGTAAATCTGGTGTAGACTTTTCATGGCGGTCATTGTATTATAGCACATCTACTTTCTGCCTAGATTAAGTGATCCTTAATGTGAAAAAATGTGGAACAATTTTGGAAAGCGCAGTGTACTCAAATAGCCTTGTTTAATTATTTACAGCACTAAAAACATAGTACATAGCTATCAGATATCTTGTGTTCAATCTAGCAAAGAATAACAACTTTTAAGAAATGTCTCTTTACAGTTCACTCTCTCATCTATACAAGACAAGTGTATAGGATATTAATTTTGGAGGAACGAGGGCTTACACTTTCTGCAATGAATTGCCCTGCAAACGGAGAACTTGAAAATGCTGAAAAATCCTCCGATTGCTTTTTCTTTACCTGGGCATGGTCTGTTCCTTTATTGTGGATAAAAGTTCAAAAATGTTCCAAGAATTAATTGGTCAGCGGGTGCATCATGAGAGTATATGGATGAGCCATTTGGTTGCATCCCTCTCTTTTTAGAGAGGCTTGGGTAACGATTTTGATGTCCTCGGTCGTTAAAGATCAGGCTCAAGTGAAAGGAGAATGAACAGATAAGTGAGTGGTGACATTTCCTCCAGGGGAAATGATGGCCCAGTGAGCAGTGACCAATGAGGTAATACAGTAGGAGAATTCCTGTGCATAGTAGGCTGTGAAAGATAACTTAGAATTTGTGCAACTCCCTGCACAGTGGTGTTCTCTTGCTACCCTGCTGGTTTTAGACACATAAGTACTAAAGTTAAACCAGTAAGAGAAATGCAGTCTTTAAATCCTGTCTTCTTGGGTACTTTCCCATCTTAGACTAATTATGAAGTATTTCTGTTTGAGATCAGGCTTCCAGCTGTATTCTCCTCTATATGTTCAAGAGTATCATTCAACCCAGTGCTGTGTTTTATGGCTTTCATGCCAATAATTCTTAGTTATTATGACCACTCTTAACATTTCGAGTATGCATTTCATTTGTCTTTAAATTGTGGAGTGTTTTGGGGACCCACATGATATCTCCCTTATAAATAAAAGCCGAATGGTGGTGGCACTTCTCTAGAACATTCCACATGCTCCAAAATCAGTTCGCTCTCTGATCTGTCATTCAGAGGGTCTCCCTATCCACTGGCTGCTTTGCCTGAGTCCTGCCTCCAAAATTCTAAACATTTTGCTGTTCCCCCCCCCCCATAGCCAGTCAGAACACAGAGGTTATTTGCATATGCAGCCTCATTGGCCTTTGCCTCGGAACAGAGAGGTCATTTGCATATGCGACTTGATTGGCTTTTGCCTCTAACGTTCTAAACAGTTTTCTGTTCTGAGGTAAAATGTGACCAATCTCCACGTGAGGGCTGGAGATCACTCAGAATTACAACTGCTTTCCAGATGGCAGAGATCAGTTCCCCTGGAGAAAATGGTGGGCTCTGTATCCTTATATGCTGCTGAGGTGGCCCCCATATGACTGCCAATGTGATGCTTCAGAGCACGGGAGAGGCTGCAGGTGTGTGGGGGGTGGAAAGCTGAAGAGTGAGGGGGAAAGAAAGGTAGGTTGATGATTGGCTGGGAAGGAGATAGGGTTGCCGACTCCAGGTGGGAAATTCCTGGAGATGTGAGGGATGGAGCCTGGAGAGGGTGAGGTTTCAGGAGGCGTGGGACCTCGGACAGGTACAAAGCCATAGACTCCACCCTCCAAACCAACCATTCCCTTCTGGGGAACCATTGTTGCCAATCTCCAGGTGAGGGCTGGAGATCACTCAAAATTACAACTGTTCTTTAGGTAGCAGAGATCAGTTCCTCTGGAGAAAATGGTGGAGTCAGTGTCATTATACCCTGCTGATGTCGCCACAGCAAATTGACACTGAGTGTCCAAGGCCGGGGCACCCGCCCAGAGCCTCTTTCTAGAGGCCGTTGTATTTATTTCCACAACGGGCCTTTTTCCTAGTTGGATAATATGTGACTGTTAATTGCTCACTTCCTCAGTTTTCCTGTCCCGGAAGGAATATCCAGGAGGTCAATTATGACAGTAATATGATATCTGACAATGTGTGGAATCCAGTCTATGATTGTGTCTATAGCATGCTTACTAATCAATACCAATCTAATAGCTCTCTAGTCTCTTAGATCTGTCTAAAGCTTGCAGAACTATTACTTTGTTGAAAAAAAATACTATTTGTATGATGGCTTGCACTGTCAATCGTCTGAACACTCCTGTATCAACTCTTCATATATAAAGCTGTGCTCTACCTTCTCTAGTAGTACTTGGAGTACTTTGTAGATGGAATGTAGATGATGATGCCCCAAATGATAGCTCACTTACAGTAATATTGAGGGATGTCCCAGTTGTCACATGGCTGTTACAAAGAAGCTTTTATTCATTTTAGTTACAAAATTTATACCCTGTCTTTCTGCCTTCATCAGGGCCACCTAAGTGGCTAATAGCTTAAGACTATACACGACTGTTATAACCAAACAAAAATATGCAAACAGTTAAAACCAAGTTAAAATACACATACAATTCAATAAAATGTACATACATAAAAACAGCAATTTAAAGCAGATACATGAAGGAGGAATCACTGAGGAGCACCAGACAAAGTGGAAGTCTTCACCATGTGGTGGAAGATGGCAATGAAGGGGACAGACAAGACTCTCTGAGGAGTGAGTTGTGGAATTTCTGAGGTCTGATTTTCTGCAGTTGAATTGCTGGTGATGATCATGCTCTACATTGTGAGAGGTTTGCTGCCATTTTTATTCAGCAGGTCTTCTAGACTACTACTGTAGTGCATTTTTTGTTTTAAGCATGGGAGGTTCGTGAGTTTGGTCATTTTTGGTAGGTGTGGCTGCTATGATACAAACTGATGGGAATTCTGAAAGGTCTACATCTTTTTCTGGCTGGTGAAGATCACTCATGGAGAAGTGTGGACATTTCAGAAAACTTGAAGCCATGAGCAGAAAAAAGACTATTTTCTCATCTAATTTGTTTTTCTTGGGGAAGAAAATGAGGTTCGAGGGGTAAAAATGAACCAGATGCAATAATCTTTTTAGCAGAGTTAGCATTACTGCTTTATAAATTATGTACAATATTGATAATACATGACTGTGTTAATGGGGCTTAAAATAAATTTGTATGGCGGCAAAAATACTCACTTTGCCTCTTCAGACTATGAGTTGCCATTGTGCCCAAAGGCTTTTGAAACTAGGATGGTTACAGCCATGTTGTATGCATAAGGTGGGGAGGATGGAGGAAGAAGTGAGCACAAGAAGCTTAGCACTATACTTGCCCTTTGCAAACAGAGTTTTGTTGTGTTTGAATGTGATCAGTGAATTTAAAGTATCTTGGAGGTCAGCATCTCTTGATGCCCTCATCAGTGTAACATGGTATAATGTAGTTATGGACAAAATTATCTACGTCACATAATGTATTCTTCAGAATTTCTCATGCTTGTTTCTAGTCACAAATAGTTCCTGGAAGATGAATACTTCTTGATTCTAAATCTTCATTTTTAGTTCCGTGGACTTCTGAGAACTGAATATTTGCACAGATTGAAACAAGCTACTCTACTCTTCACATGCTAGCACGTCATATCAGCAAGTAAGATATTTACATACATAGGCCAGTTTCTTTTGAAGATGTACAGTGTCTTACTCTTTTGAAGATGTTGCTTGCTCCCTTAAATGATAATCAGAAAGAGGCTTTCATTTCACTAACTACAAGAAAATCCTTCTTGTTCCCCAGTTTTCCTTCAAATATTCAATTTTTCCCCTTTGGATAAAATGGGGGGAGGAGTCCTTGAGATTTGCTTCAGTTGTTCCTTGGTCCTTCATGTGTCTACTGCTGTATCTTTTGGAGACTAGATGCTGATCACTATCTACAGACAGCTCTGGGATCCTCAAAGGTACTCAATTTGGAGGCATCTTAAGTGGTAGAAGGGTTCCAGGTCATGTAGCTTTATGGAAAATATGTTTGGGTGTACAGTGTCTTATTTTTTGATCTCCAGCTGACTGAGATCTTTTCATAATGTAGTTATAATGGGGTAGTTTAGTAGCTGTGATCTGGTTTGGATGCTACAGAATATAACTTTACTTATGTGGCTATGCTACTTAATCTTTAAAGATCAAGGTTCTTCATATTATCACTTAGCATGCTGAGGCCTGCGTGGGTAGGGTAGGAGTCTAAGGAAAACCAAAGTCTTCACTTACAAGTATCATAATATTTAATAGGTGTTTTGTATAGAGATATGAAGGTCTGGGAGACAACATGTTTTTTCTAAGGACCTTTTTCAATGTTTCCAATGAAAACGTTGTGGGAGCGTTGTGGGAGGGGGAAACGTCTGTGAAACATTTTCTCTTTTAGAATGAGTGAAATACAAAATGTATAGCATGAAAAAGTATGAGGCCTTTTTCAATTTTTGCAACGGGAAAATTGGGGAAGCATGGGGAAAAAACCCTCATATGAAGTATCTAATCCTTTCAAATGAGGGCAACAATCTTTAAAACAAAAGTTTTTTTCTTCCAGTGGGGAGCACTGGACACCCCCCCCTTTTGGAATGAGTGAAATGAAACAAAAGGTTTTTACTCAATGGGTAATATGAAATTTACATAAGACAGTTTACAGCATTAAATGATAATTCCTGTGTGTACTATACAGCAGTTTCAGTATTTTTAAAAAATGTATTTAATTTTGACAACAATTAATATGTTATAATCATGTGTTTAATGGTAATACATTATTAAAAGTTCATTTTTTTCAGTATTATGTTTAACTTAATATTCACTATATGCTGGTACTCTGGGAATGTTTCTGCCCAAATAGGTTGTCTTGTTTTAGCTATGAAATTTTTCTTCTTTCACCTTTTATTTTTTCCTGCATCTTAGATGCCAGAAATTAAGATATGTGGGCTATAATAGCATAGAGGGCAGCAGTTTGCAACTCCTGCTCAAATATTGGATATACTCAATGATTTTCATATAGGAAATAGACATTCATGTTTTTAAATTCCATAAATATGCTAAATACTATTTTACGCTAAGTTATAAATTATGGATTTTATGTTTTTAAATCAGTAAAGGTTTAGGTTTAATATACATTGCACATACTTTATGTGCCCCTCCCCTGGCTAAAACCTTGGGAGAAAATAGTTTCCCCCCCTTCCTTTGATTTCAGAATTTCTAGAATTTTTACATCTTCAGTCTTGTACAACTTATGTAGCATCCATTGTAAACATGAAGTCCTTCCTAGTTGGAGTGTCAGCTTTGTACGCATAGTCTGTCTATTAAAAAACATAGCTAGCCAAATGTCTGTGCTTGCTAACTTGCCATTTTCAGCTTTCTAAGGTTTGTGACAGGCTCTGCTGATATTGTCTGGATTGAATGGCTTGTTCTTCCTGCCATCTGTTAATATTGTGCACTTCCAGCTATCCATCTGGTTATGCTTGTGTTTAGAAAGACAATGGCTACATTCATGCATCAAACTATGGTTAGTTTACCCGTTGTGCATAACAGACCTCAGTTTATAAATCATCAGCTAGTTTGCTGCTTGCCTCTCTTCCTGAGCTCCGTTGCATTGCCAGCATGTTAGCAAAGACTCACCATGTATGTGACCTGCTTATTCTTGGTTAACTAGAATAACCTGGGATGGAGGTAAGGAGGAGACGCCTTGGTAACCCATGCCCTTTTCACTTGGCTTTTTGCTATGCATTATCAGTCTTCCTTCCAGTCTCTAGTAGCTTTGCCAAATTCCTGAATTTCTTTTCTCTGGAAGGAGGTAAACCTTACAGCCCTTTCACAATCCATGTTTTGTTGCTAATCATCCATGCTCTCCCTTCCATTCTTTTAAGCCATTTCAGTGCACACCCTATATTGTATTTTTCACGCTGTTTCATCAGCACCTGTCAAGAAGGTGCACTTTGTCACCAACCGCTATTTAGACATCGAACTAAACTGGAGTTAGAAATGTAAAATGTCCAGAAATTTTGAAACGTTCTCCCCAGTATTTCAGGGGGGAAAAAATGAAATTTGAGGGAAAATTGAAATAAATGCAATCCTTCCTGTCTTCTAAAATCTAATTTTACAAAGTAAAATGAATCATTTATAATGTACCATACAAAAGTGCAATATCTGGCATATTTATGAGATTTAAAAGTCATAATAAGTGCCTTAGTTTTCTGCAGGCAAAATGGAAAGTATTACCCCCCTACTTGAGAGAGAACTGCAAGTTGAAGTATCCTCTGCTGCCTTAGCACATGTACTTCTACTTCTAGCTAGATGCTGTCTTCTTCCTTCTGCAGCTCCTGGTTAGAGAGTTTCAGGGTTTTCTTTTCGTTTCTGCCCCATCTCTTTCTGATCTTTTTTCCACTCCAGAAAAGTAGAGCAGTAAGCTACTTGTTAACCAGTCTGTGGGTATATGTGTTTTGAGGGAGAGTTGAAAAGGTTGTATATAGCATGCCTACCTTGTCTTTTAAAGCATTTAACTTATTCCTAAAGAGAAAATACTTCGTAAAGAGGGATTTTTTCCAGAACTCCCCCAACTTCCATTCAGAAAAAAGTAGGGGGAAAGAACTCAGGAAAAAAGAGTGAAAAACTGTTTTCTCAAATTTTTCTTATTTTTTCTCTGGCCTTCACATCTTTTACCAGAGCTGAATGAAATCATGGTTTATACATTGTTTTATTGTGTCTGAATGCAAACAATATTTGCAAAGAGTTTCTGTACTTTTGCAGAGTGTAAATGGCTGTTAAAATAGAACAACGCCTACGGACTCTTGAGTTTTGTCTTTTGAAGTCTGAGCAATGCATTAGGCTAAACAAATAAGAACTTAGGGGAAAACAGTTGCCGTTAGAAATGAATGGTTGGTACCATTCTGTAAAGCAGGCTTGTTGAATACCCATGTTCCTGGTTGCTGGTGGCAAAGTGATCTAGGTGCACAGTCAGGAAAGCTTTAGAAACTTTTTTTTATTTTTAAGCTGCAAATGAATACTATAAAGCAGGTAGGTTTGGAGGAAGACTGCTCTTAATAAGGGTTTCTGGATTTGTTTACAAGTCAGCAGTAAATCATAACTGGTGAATGGAATTACCAGACTGAAGAAACCTTCTTGAGGTGGGTTTGGCCATTTGCCAAGTTAAAGAAATTGGTCAGTTGAACAGATGAATATTAGTCAAAATATTCTGTTTCGCATTATTAGAAGAATAATACACTTTAGTAATCAACCTGTTTGATGCCGCTGTTTGTTACAAAAGCAAATTAGTTAATAGCTCTGAAATAATAATAAAGAAAATAGTATAACTTAATGTTAACGTTTTTATAACTCCGAGTGGTTCACTGAACAGTTCTTTGACTTTTATCCTAAAATACCTAGATCAGGTGGCAGTTTTAAGAATTTGAAGAAAAATAAGTAGTTACTGCTGGCTTTTCTTTTAATTGAAGTCTAGTTTAACGGCAGCTGTGCTAAGTAGATGGCCAGTTCTCCCAGTCTGGCTTTGTATCCGGCCATTATCAGAAGTTATGGTAGTCTACTGTATTTGCTTCTGCTTATTGTAGGGTGCATGGGTGTGTGTTAGAACCACTCCTCACTCATATCCTAACTAGTAGTATTAATTTGTTGGAGCTGGTCAAAGGCCATTGCAATCATAGATAAAATTAATCTTATGTAAAATTACAGGGGTTGACAGAAAATAACAATAACAAGTTAGATAAAATTGAGAAAAAACAAAGATAAAATTTCCTACGCTTTCCCCACAGAACAGGAATACCATAATACATATGCAAATCAAGCTACAGCAAATTGGGCCTTAAGCACAGCTCTAAGTAGAATTTTCGTAGCAGCCAAAGCATATAATAACACTATGTAAGTGATGTGCATGTCTACATTGGTTAGAAGGAAAATAGTATTCTCTTCCTCTGAACATAAATCAAGGCTAGCAAAGATAGCCACAAGAAATTTGGATCAAGGTTCTGCATAAAGAGGGCAGAACAAAACATAATGGAGGTCTTCCAGTTCTAAGGCTTCTCAGAGACACAGGTGGTGGGCAACAGCGACCCGTTAACATGGCTGTTGGCATACTTTAAAAACACACAGCAGCGAAAGCAATTCTGAGTTTATGGCAGGTGATGTAAAAAAAGATAGGGAGCTCAGTTGTTGTCCCTTTTGATCAGTCCAAGCCATGGGGAAAACTTGGGAGCTGAATACGACACTTCTGTCAAATGCTGCATCTAAACTGACTACCCAGTCGCAAAGTTTGGAGCTGTCTGCAGAGATTCACTGGGATTTAGCTGGTAAGAAATAATGAAGAAAAATCTGATTGTATCACATAACACAAGTGGTGTTTCTCTGTAGCAGGTTAAGGGAATTGTCTTGAGAGGTGGTACAATCTAAACTTAAAAAAAAAACCCTCACAAAACATATTAAAAATTCACAGCAGCATAAGCCCCAAGAGTCTTTAGTCTTGGGTCCCAAGCCATGCCCTGGTCTTAAATACCTTCTGCAGGAGACACACAGCCTGGATCTTACAAGAAAGGCACAATTCCTCTCAAACTTCTCCTGGTTCAGGTTTTGTTGTTTTTGTCTTAGAAAGTAGAATGCTTAACTATTCATTACCACAGTCCTTCACAATTAGAAGAAGAAGAAGAGAAGAGATTGGATTTATACCCTGCCCTTCACTCGGAGTCTCAGAGCGGCTTACGAACTCCTTTCCTTTTCCTTCCCCTCCCCACAACAGACACCCTGTGAGGTAGGTGGGACTGAGAGAACTCTGACAGAAACTGTTCTTTTCAGGAACACCTCTGACAGAACTATGGCTTGCCCTGGGTCATCCAGCAGCTGCAAGTGTAGGAGTAGGGAATCAAACCCAGTTCTCCCAGATTAGAGTCCGCACACTTAACCACTACACTAAACTGGTCACTATTCTTTGTGTAGTGTGGTAGAAATAATCAATAGGACATCATTTCTTTTTTGACAATTTGGTAGCCGATGGTTCTCTGTGGAGGACTTCACAGGGATTTGAAACTATCCTGTTGACCTCCAAGTCTTTTTTTATCTGAGTTCTTCCCTCCTCGGTTTGTGCTACTCACTCTGGCACTTTTAGAGCTCCTGATACCAGGCATTTACTTGGAGATGGACCTCAGAATGCTCCCTCACCCCCATTGTGTGCAGTCCACCAAGGTAGATTTTGTTATTGGAACATTCTTTCACATCCACTTCCCTAATCCTTTAGCTATTTTCTGTAATGATGAATCTGCCTCAGATTCTGCAGGAGTCACGATGTGTCATGTCTGCCTCCTTCTGATAAGGAAGCTGTCACAGAAGAACAGCCTCGAGGAAGAAGGTGGCACATAGGAAAAAGTCTTTGATCAGAATAGTGCACAGCCGTTCCTTATCTAAATCAGAGCATCTTCCCAGTAAGCTGAGGAAAAGATCTGTATTGAGTGTGGCTGAATGTTAAATATTTCCCTTGCAGGGAGGGAGCAGCAGGCTCAGGGAAACAAAACAAGACCCTGAGGAGGGTAATTTGCCCCGGTAATCAGCCAGTTGTCAATTCTGTATATGAGTCATTGCGCTGACTTGTAGGTGTTAGTTTCCATCTTTCTGGTTCAGTATATAGCCAGATTGCTGTAGGGCTGAGTGTATTGTCCCAATGTTCTCTCCTGGATACTCAATATCCAGTAGCTAGAGGTGCTGGTAAGATGGCGACAAGCTGATTTGTGGGGAATCTGATGCTGCTTCTGACGTGGGCTCAGGGCTGTTCCTGTACCAGCTTCCTGAGCCTGCAACTCTGATCATAATTACTTCTGCCTTGCACCAAAGCTTAGGAGGATGGCAGGAAGCCAGATGGTCGAGGAGGCTATTGCACCCTGGAGAACTGTAAAAGGAACACTCAGAATTCCACAATTAGTTCAGCAAGTATGGTATATTAAAGAAAGCACACAATTGGAGATGCTGTTTGGTTCACCTTATGCAGTGTCTGTTGTTTTAGCTGTGCATACATTTGTTCTGGATTCTGTGTACTGAAGTCCAAAGCTTTCAGTGGTTAGTCTGGTTACAACTTTGCTGACTAGTACAGAAACTCCTCATTTAGCAGCATCTAACTGAGATGACTGCTAGCAGAAAGTTGTTTATCGTACAGTTTGATCCTTCTTGTTCTTTTAAAATAGTTTGCACTATTTTGCACCTGGTGTTTACACAAAGCTTTCAACATGATGGTTTGCTAAACATGTATGGAAGATGTAATGATACAGGTGTAGAAGATGGAACTGGCATTATACATTGTTTGCAGGTATACTGCAATGAGAGATGAATATATCCTATCTTATACTGAATCAGATAATTGGTTTATCTGGTTCAGCATTGTCTATTTCGAGACAGTGGCTTTCCAGGGTTTCATGTTAAAAGAACTTTACCCATCTCTTACCTGGTTTCAGATACAGAGAGGTATTTTCCAGAACATAGTTATCTGATTATTCTTAATAGCCTGTGCCACTGAATTTGGACATATGAAGCTACATTATGCAGAATCAGGCTAAGCTCATTACTGTGTGCTCTGGCTGGCAACGGCTATCCAGAGTCTTTGGAATAGTGCACATTGTCTACTACCTGGTCCTTTAACTGCCGATACCAAAACTGAACCTCTGGGGCCTTTTACATGCCAAGCGTGTGCTCTGCCACTGAGCCATACACATCTTTTATCAAGACAATAGGGTATGTGATCCCAACCTTGGTTACAGCCTAACTTATTTGTCAGCTTTGGAGTAGAAGGTATCCTGAATCTGGTATGAATCTCAATTATGATAACCTTATGACTAAAACAAGGTCATCATTGCAAGTGGCTGGCCACAGTTTGTTTTATTTAGAATGTTTGTGTCACCTTTTCAGAGTCCTCCTTGAGATGGCTTACAATGAAAAGGCACAGTATTTTTAAAAAGCTACTAAAAAGAGGCAATTAGACATAAGCAGCATAAAAACTGTCCATAAAACAGGAGACCGTTAAAAGCCTCTAATTAGTTAGTATATGTAAGTGACTTGATGCAGGGTATTTAATGTTCTCAAAAAGAGTTGATGGTAATTGAGAACTTAGGTTCTCCCTCCGAGGTGGAGAACATCTTGGTGGGTGATTCCCACCATCCCCTGAGGGAGGCAGGAACCCCCCCCCCCCTGTCTCTGCTGTGGGAGTCACCCGCCCTTCAGTTCTTTTCCTGACTCATTAGGGAGAGCAGTTAGAGAAAAGGCTGTTCTGTTTTCTGTTTTCTATTTCTCTTCTTATTTCACTTACCTCATTAACTCTTAACTTTTCCCTTGAATTATTGGATCTTTTTTCCTACTGGGTCTCCTTTCCTTCCTTGGTTCCCCAGCTCAGGGAAAGATGAGAGCGAAGACAGAGCTTCTTAAAGGAGTGGTGACCAATTCAGATTGTTGACTTACATAATGTGTCTTTCGGCCGCTCAAGCCATGATTCATCGGGAGGGCAGTGATGGCTTCCTCTCTGAAGCAGAGTTGGAGGCTCTGCTGAAGGCAGGAGCAGGAGAGTCCTCAGATCGGGCAGGCAACAACCCTAAAAGGGCTGCCTTGGCTGTGATAGATCAGATGCCCGGAGCCAAAAAGTGTGCAAAAAAGCGCTGCCTTCAGAAATCAGCTCCTGAGTACTTGGTCTACTCAAATCTGCCGGTTACGAGTTGCGGCCATTTTGATCATGCGAAAGGAGGCTGTGAAGAAGATCCTATTGCCTTCACAAACCACTCAGGTGTGAGGACTGGCGAGAATGATCAGAAATCCCCAATTCAAGTCTCCACAGAGGCAGCAAACAATCCTGAGGGCCAATAGAAGGGTTATGTACTTGCCCCCGGGTCCTTTAATTTTGCTCCAGAGTTCTTGCTAATTAGACAGACCATGAGGGAAGAGATTGGGAATTACTTCCATCAGGGAAGATTTAGGCAAGGCTTTTTCTAGCCCTCCCTCCTCTCCTTCCCCCTTGAGGCATGAGAACTTAGGAAACTCATTGACTAAAGAAGGCTTTAGATGTCCAATTAAAGCAGCACAGAATGATTCAGCCGACAGGAAAAGTGGAAGAGATAGTCCACTATAGGGACCAAGTCTTTCCTCAGAGAGCAACATACATGATGGAGGAGAGAGAAATCCCTCTCTGATGAGGAAGAAGAAGATACTGAAGTCCCTGAACAGTCTGTCAGATATTTTAAATCGGAGGACTACCAATATCTCATATCTGGCAGTGCTAGACCTGCAGGAGATCCTGGGGGTAGAGGATCAAGCCTCCACAGTGCCAGATTTACAGAGCAGATCAAAGGGAAATAAGTAATTCTTCCCTAGATCCAGCACAAATGAGAAGTTCTTTCCATTCCCCGAGTTCTTTGAGAAGCAGTTGAGAGCAGAATGGATGAAACCCATGGCTAATAGGCAGTTTCCAGGCTTCATTAAAAAAACAATCCTATATGCTTTACCATCTTATGCCAGTGAGCTTTTGCAGATGCTCTTGGTTGACATGCTCATCACAGCATTACAGTTATCAGGACTATTGTTGGAAGACAGTCAAGGTTCCATCTGAGATAGCCTGGACAAAAGGGCTGATTTTGTGCTGAGGAAAGCACACGAGGCCACAGCGATGGCGATCAGAGTGTCTGCTATGGCTTCTATAGTGGGTGACCATAGCCTGAACCAAAAAGGTGCTTTAGCTGATTCCAGACAACAATCACAGTCTGAATGAAGGTGTCAGCAGCCTACTCAAGGCCATGTCCTCACAGCAGATGCAACCTTAGACTCCTTGATTTTTTCCTTGAGGACTATAGCCTCAGCAGCAGCATCCAGGAGGATATGGCTGCATGCATGGCAGGCAGATTA
Source organism: Gekko japonicus (assembly GCF_001447785.1). NCBI lineage: Eukaryota > Metazoa > Chordata > Lepidosauria > Squamata > Gekkonidae > Gekko > Gekko japonicus. Next base: position 1,071,330 of record NW_015177018.1, on the reverse strand, counting down.
CCACTCAAAAGCCATAGCCTTGGCCTTCCCATTCCAGGGGGATATACTGTTTGGTGGAGACCAGGGATAAGAAAAGGGCACTTCCAAGAACCTTGAGCTGCAAAACAGAAGACCCTTTGGAAATGTTTCCTTGTGTGCTCAGCAGGTACTTCCTAGATTCAAACAAGAAGATCAGTCAAGACAGCCATTCAGAAGGGGGAACTTTAATTCCAGCTTTAACCAGCAGCCAAACATCAGATCAGACAAGGCTAATTGAGATGGGAAAACCTCTAAGGTGTGACTTGCTACCTGCTCTGGTTGGAGGAACTCTGCTTCACTTCAGGGATGTCTGAATTAATTCCCATGCCGACAGTTGGGCAGTGGGAATAGTCACCGATACACTATAGAATTCAACAGATACCCACCAGAGCAATTCATAATATCCCCTATCCTCAAGAACCTACAAAAACAGCTCTGAACCATCAAAGTGATTGAACATCTTCTCAACATTCAAGCCATAGATCCTGTCCCTCACTCAGAAAGAGGCATGGAGTGTACTCTATTTTCTTTATGGTCCCAAAGATGAATGGGGACAGGAGAGCAACTCTGAGTCTGAAATACCTCTACCGATTCATGGAATTGAGGCATTTCAGAATGGAGATGCTACAGCCAATCACCGAGTCCTTACATCTAGAAGCGTACGTCACATCGATAGATTTGATGGAGGCTGACCTTTACATACCAATCTCTCAAGGTCACTGGAAATTTCTGCATTTCTGTGTCGGAGAGAATCGTCTTCAGAGCCCTGTCCTTCAGCCTATCCACAGGCGTCTCTCAAAATTGCTGGTCAATCCAGTCGTAAAGTTGATAGAACAAATAGTTCCCATCCACCCTTAACTGGATGACCTGCTAATCAGTTCCATTTCCCAACACAAGTCAAGGGAGGACACAGAGAAAACCATCTAGTGTTTACAAGCCCGCAGATGCTTTGTGGACCTTCGCAAGAGCTCCCTAGAACCAACACAGAGATTGGAACACTTAGGTGTACTCATAGACACCACGTCCAACTGCCTCTTTCTCGCAGACGAGAAGGCGAGAAAAATGAAAGGTATAGCTACATCAATAATAGAGCAGATCCTCATTGCTAATGACCCTCGCAGCATTGATGGGCCTATTAATTTCAAGCATAGATACGATTCCAGGCATCTGCAACAGCTTTTGAGACCTTTCCAAGCTCAGATCTTAAGGAAGATTTATCAATCCACATTCCACTAAGGGTGAAGTTTTGATAAGAACAGACAACATAGCGGCAAAAACCTTCCCCAACAAATGAGGGATCCAGGGTAAGTATCCAGTGGTTCATTCTGCCATTTTATTCTTAACGTTAATCAAAAACCTGTTTACCTTCCAGTAAGATTTAGCGCAACATTTTTTTCCTTTTAGTCTCTTATTTTTAACATTTCTAATAAAGTTGAACATAGTAAGTGGTGAACTCATTTTGTTTCTTTAAATACTAGTTTTATGCCTCTGATGCTAGGAGGTGTGTACTGAAAAGTGCTTTTGTCCATCAGTGATACTTAAACCCCTTCTCCCTGTAGAGATGCATGGGACTGCAGCACTGAATCTTTCACTTTGCACCCATAACTGGCTTTCAAAGATCTTATAAGCTGTGGCTTGACTAAACTTGGCTATCTGCTTTTAGATAATTTTGTGATTTAGTAACGGGGAAAATCCTGTCTCTGATTTGACTGTGTCTCCATGATTCAGTGGTATAGTGGTTATGATTAGTGGGAGTCTGAAAATGCAATATAGTGACAGATTTAATGTGTGAGATTTGAAATCCTGTACCCTAATAGTTGGTTTGGTGTCCTGTCTCTTCTGGTGTGACTTTTGGAGCTTTAACAGTAGCTGCTAGTAATTTGAAGAAATATAGTGAAGAAATGGATTAATGCCCCATGTCTCTTGATAGTTGATGCATGTGTAAGTACATTTCAAGCTGAGTCTGAATTTAGTACACAAGTGTAACTCCAAAACAAGCACCGTTCTGAATTCTACTTGAACTGAATTATGTGGAGTAGTTGCTGTCTTTTCTCTTCTGGTCCTCTAAGCACCCGGTGAATTTTTCGTGATTGTTTTGTACTTAGAGCATATATGGACTTCATTTCTTCTCAAAATGGGAAAGTGATTCACAAAGTTTTAAAGAGTTCATAACAAAAAATAGATGTCAGCTTTAACTTTTCTAGAAAAGAATGAGACAAGAAACTTGGAGGTGCGGTGTGCCCAGACTGCTTAGGTATGTCATAGTACCAGAGGAGCAGAATTGGCTAAAGTCCTCACCCCAGCTTCCATATGGTCCTGTTACTGACTCTAGTGTCTGCAGTGGGTGTGCTGGGTACAGCTCTTTCCTAGATGTAGTTGCTGAGGAAGCTATGCAACAGGTTTGGCTTTCTTAGGATATAACTGTTGAAAGTGTTGATGTAGGAATGTGTTAATGTATGAAAATCCCCCCAAGCTGTCTGTGGTGCAATAAAAATTGGTCTGCAAACCCTTAGGAAATCTTGTCTTATTTGTCACCTTTAAATATTATTTTACAATTGGAGATGGGGGAGCAAGCAACAAGCAAGTATGCTAAATAATCAGGAGCAGATGGCTGTAGATGACTCAATCCAGAAGAGTGGTGGGAGGGATGCTAACCATGGTTACTAGCTGGACTGGAAAAACATATTTCTAATTTTCAAGGGGCAGCATCTAGTACCTAGCTGCTCAGCTAGTCACAGCAGGGTTTTCTGGCTTTTGTTACCATTTCCTCTTACTCTAGGTAAAACCCCTTCTCAGTGTCAGGTATGTCACTTGAACCAAAGCACGAAGCTAAACTCCTTTGCAGGGTTCTCCCGTACTGCACGGGGAAATGTCAAATGGAGACTCCTGGATTCATGCTGAGAAAGGGGCTTACCCATCTGTGTATATGGGAAAGCATGTAACCACATTACTATTTAGCTTATTCCCAGGAAAGATTATTGTGGGTGCACTTGTCTGGTACCTGATTGGTCAGCCAAGAGGAGACCCCTTTTTTGCCCACAGATACCCATTTATAGCAAAGAAATAAGCTGGATTTTGTAGATAGTGAACATATGCATGTCTGTATCTGTGCCCCCCCCCCAAAAGCCCTTGAATCTTCAGGGTTCAGATCCAAGATCATGACTGAACAATTATAAGCAAAATTCAGTTCAAACCTTGGGGAGAGGGTGTTACAAAAACTGTTCCCACTAGCTCCTGTTACTGCTTCATATATTGCAGTAATAGCTGATAGTCACATCTTTGCAATTCACACCCCTTCACGATGGTTCTGCCTTTGGGCAAGCAGGTTAAAGAGATGCTCCTAACAAAGCCCACTGCCAAATGAGCAGAGGAACTCTGCAAGAACTTTTAGTGGATGTCAGTTCCTGATTAGGTGCAAGAAAGATACAAATGATAGCATTGTCTGCAAAATAAAATCAGGCTTCTGGCCCACTAGTAACTGATTGGAGTGCACTGAAAGCTTATTCAGCTCTCTGCACTGGAATTTTCTCCCCCGTTTTAAATAGCTGTATTAGTAATTCCTAAATTTTGAGCTAAGGTATGAAAGTATCTTGAGAAATGTGCCTGCGAGCCCAAAGTATCCAGTGTGTGTAGTGTGGGTCTCCTGCTTGGATGTCTGATGTCCTTACCTCTACTGAGGGGCAGGCAGGCCATTGTGGCACTTTTATCCATTGAATTTGATTGGTTGGTCATGCCTGCTTAAGATAATTAGCAGAGTTACTTGCCCTGGGAGGAGGCTGATTACTGCTGTGGGATTGTTATAAACAGATGACCATATAGAAAAACAGAGTGTGGGCTAACCTGTGAGGGCATTAACTTCTCAATCCAAAAATGTTTAATTATTGAATTGAATTCAGAAAAGAACAGTTGGGCAGTTAGACGTTTGTAGGAAATACTTGGTGCAAGTCTAGTCCAAGGTTTCCCAAACAGCACTAGTTTCAAGACAATGTATACTTATCTCATTTTGCATCCCCTGAAATAGGCATTTCAGATCACTTTGGCAGTGATGGTTTTAAGCAGCACCTCTCGCATGATGTTTCGCAGTACCAGTCTTGAAAAAGATTCTTAGATCATGCAGATTTGCATTTTGCAAACAAGCTAACTCTTACCTTACAGCACCATGAAAAGTTTGTCTTCAGTTTGCTGTAACCCAGTTGATCTTCCAGAGAGAGAACTTAAGCCTGAACGGTGTGCAGATGACCCTGGAGGTCCTTTCTATATGATTTTAGGTATCTTGAGGGTAATAGAGCACAGCTTGAGGAATACAGTTTGTGGAATGTGACCTTCTTTCCTTTCTTTTCCACTGCAATCCACTTAACCACATGAAGTTCTTCTTATGGGGATCAGAGGACCCTTGCAAGTGGTATGGGGCAAAAAAATTGTGTAGAAGTCTGTAGTTGAGTGGATGGGGCTGAAATTGAAACCCACTACTTTCATAAGTGCTCTGTTGGCAAAAAGAGCAGTTGAATGCAACTTGTAATCTGTGTAGCTGTGAAGTGCTTCCCCTTTTTTGGTAGTCATGCTAGGCTTCAGGAACATCATCTGAATAAAGTTTGCTTAATGTCTTCTAAAGGAACTTGGGAGCTTTGCCAGTCATGCATCCTTAGCTAATTAATTTTAATGTTTAGCATTTCTTTTCATGGCTGGGAATCTCTTTGGTTGATCCTGGCCCTAGAGCATGTTCCAGCCCTGAAAAATAAAGTGTTACGTGTTGGCACCCTCTTAGTTAAAAAAAAAAAAAAGAGGACGGGGTGCTGAGAGTATAGAGCAGAATCCACATTCATAACCAAGCCACATCACTACTTACCCAATTAAAATATAGATTCTGGTCTGACTAAAAAAAAATTGCAGAAGTACTGCATCTAATGATATATTAGTCTTAAATATTCCTATTCTGCAAGGCCAACCTTTTGTCATTGGTCACCTGTTCTGGAAACTACATTTTAAAAAGTTTTCTGAGCTATATGGCAGCTGGTTAGCCATCTGCAGTTACCATGTGACTGCATTTCAGTGATCCCCAAAATTGTGTGGGCATCTGTTCTGTAGGACAGCCCTGTACAATGGACTTAGCTTTGGAGAACATGAGACGTGCCAAATATCCTGATAAATCTTGCTCAGCCCCCATTTGTTTGGAGGAGCATTTTAAAAAAGTGTTTGAGATTACTTTGAAATCTGTTTCATTTGGCATGGTTGTCTGCTGTTCAGAGAGTTGACTGGGCATGTCCAGCCCCTGAAACAGGCCAAGTGATCATGGGCGAAGCAGTCCAACCCTACTCCACAGATGAGTTAGGGGACTTAAATGGTATAATGAGTTGTGTCCTGAGCTCTAGAAATAAATGGTCTCAGGGTCTGATTATGTCTTGTGTAAAGACTGATAATAGCAACTATGTCTTGCGTTGCATTATTTTATTCAGGTGGGTAGCTGTGTTGGTCTGAAGCAACAGAACAAATATGATGTTTCTAGGCTACACAGCCAGAGTTCGTTAGCTGTTGTAGATTTTTTGGGTTGTCACAGCCAGCCTGGGGAACTCCTACAAGAACTACTTAGCCCTACCCCACCTTCCTGAGTAGATATAAATTACCTGCCTACAATTTTTCTTCTCATCTTGGCACAGAGAGTACTTCATCTTTCTGTGGATGATGAAGTCACAGCTGCTGGTGAAATGTCAGGTCCTACAATGCCAAGACCAGGGCCATACAGCCTGGAAAATCTACAACAGCCAACAGAACAAAGTTTGATTCCACTAAGACCAGGGCCACCAGTGAAGTTTAATTCTGGGTATAAGCTTTCGTGTGCATGCACACTTCTTCAGATACATAGAAACAATTTTTCTCAAGCCTTTAAGGACTCACCCTTTGGTCTATTGCATTGCTTTGTGTTACTTTGGATCGAAAGTTAACAGATAAAATTACTCATATACTAGCAGTAAGGCCCGTCATGGGAAGAAATACAATGGTCTCTAGAAAGAAGCTCCAGGTGAGTGTCCTGGCTGTGGCTGGTGGGGCGGTGGAGGGAAGTGGAAAATAAAGGAAGGTGAGCCATGTCTATTTCCTTTTGCTTAGCTGTAAGGCAGGGCTGTCTCAAGTCCTTTTGCTGTCCCAAGTGGGGTAGTATGGGAGAAGAGCCACATGGTAACAGATATGTTTCCTTCCACCCCTGATTTATGTTGATTTGGGGCTATGCAGTGACAGCTAAGGTAGAAAAGCACCTCCTCCTATGCCACATTTTCTGGGTTCCAAGGGTCTAGAAAGCAGTTCTGTAGCCAGTTACAAGGTTGCCAACTCTGGGTTAAAAAATACCTTTGGATTTGAGGGCTAGAGCATGGTTCGGATAATCACGGGGGGGAGCTCCGTGTGGAGGAAGAGGAAGCAGCCACAGGTGAGCCTTCTCCCCTGCTGCACCAACGGCAAGGCCCGAGTCCACCAATCCTTCTCCCCCAACACCCCCACACCGATGGTGAGGCCCATTCGGCTTCCAGCTGCCATGCCTGCCAATCCTTCTCCTCAGCCTTCCTCGCCCTGGTGGTGAGCCGTGTGGGCCCCCC
>NW_015177018.1:1062737-1064584 GCF_001447785.1 Gekko japonicus | reverse complement strand
GATGTGTGGATTTAGGTATCCGCATGGAGGGGGCAACTTGGCTATTAGATATGTAAAGATTTTACCTCAGGACACATTCAATGACTACCAACAGCAAACTGTTTAGAATGTTGGAGGCGAGGGCCAATCAGGCTGCATATGCAAATGACCTCTGTATTTCAACTGGCTGTTTGGGGGGGATGATGTGCAGAATGGAGCGAGGCCTAATCGTCCCGTATATGCAAATGACCTTGAAAGGCTGGCCCAATCAGGTAGAAGGTGAGTCATCGGGAACACAGCTAGCCTTTTATAGATATCTAGATAGACTAGGTTTGTTGATAGGCATATATAGAAATGGGTCTACAGCTCATGTGTTTTTAATAATTCAATTTTGACCAGCTCTCAGTTAAAATGTCTTGGTGCTTGGTTCTAAAAAGGTCTGGATAAGCATGAAGGCTTGAGCAGGCATGGCTTGAAAGCTGAACGTTTCCTTAGTTTATAAAATGGATGGGTGGTTTCTTTAATAACATGCAGGGTGAGCTGGTGGCCCTCGTGACCTAAATGTCTATTCTAACGTTCTTGTGATATTTGAATATACTTCCCTTACACTTTTTAAATTTAAGAAAAAGTCCAAAGGAAGTGAAAACTATTGACATGCTAACTTTAGCACACCCAGAGAACTGTGCATGTTATACTGGGGATACGGTTGTCAGTTTGTCTGTTTCTTTTCTTTTCTTTTTTTACACCCCCGAAGGGATATTTTTATTTTGCATTAAACTACAAAGAAAATTAGGAGGGGAAATTACAACTAGGGATAAAGGAAAAATAGCCACTCTAAACTAAAAACCCAAGAGAAGGAGATCTTATTTCTGTTAGTGTAAATGTTAGTACCACAAGTGTTAATATCACAATATACCTGTAGAGTTCCTGCTCGTCTTCCATGTTTATATGTTAATATGTTGTTATGAGAGAACTTTCTTGATCATCTTCGTGTTCTTCGCTTCAAAAGGCCAATTTCCGAGTCCTTCTGCCTTTACTTCAGCTTTCTGTCTCTAAAATCGTAGACAACTTTGGTAGGTCCTGCACCTGTTTCTGTAGCAGAGTCTTCTTCCGTTCTAGAGGTAACAGAGTCACTGGATTTCGTTTTTTCCTCCTTAGACTCTTCCTCTGTTCCAAGCTGACGCCGCAAAAATTCTTTAGCCTTGAAAATGGAGTCTATCTTCTCTCTTTTGTCGTTAATCTTAAAGATGACACCTGTACGTTATTCCATTAGTTTGAAGAAAAGCAATCAAATCTTTGTAATTTTTCCTCTTTTGCCGGATTTCAAATGGAATGTCTTTTAGCGTCTTGATAATTACATTTCCCATTTTTAGTGGAGTTGCTGATGTTGCTTTTAAAATAGCATCTCTAGTCTGTCTTCTTGAGAATCTGACCACAATTTCTCCAGGTAGGCTATTTTTTTATATAGTTGGAGTATGCCCTATAGTCCACCTCCATATCTTTTATCAGTTCATCTGCTGTAAAGCCTATCATTGGAGCGATGAGCTCGCTAAGCAGCATCCTCCGGTCCTCTTTCGTTGCTTCAGGAACTCCCTGGAACCTGAGAATCATATTGGCTTTTTCCATCTGTAATTGCAGTACACGGTTTTCTTGAAGATTCTGCTTTATTTCCACTTCTCCCAGTCTTTTCTTCAACTTCTTATTTGTGGTGTCCATCTCTTGGATTTTCTCATTAGCCTGCTCCACTTTCTTTTCCGTTTCATTCAGCTGGAGCTGTTGAGATGCTAAGTTCTTGTTCATCACAGTCAGTTGCTGATTAATACCATCGAGTTGCTCCATCACCGGCTTGAGCATATCTGCTAGTAATT